>NW_028245346.1:0-2500 GCF_964263255.1 Lissotriton vulgaris
AAAAATGGTTCTGCTATGGTTACTGCTTGAAGCTCATTCACTCTCCTCTGACACTGTCGAGTGCAAACAAAATGTGTTTTCTCAATTTTTTTTAATGTGTTGAACAAAATGTCTTGATGTAGTGTGTCAAACTTGGATATGCTGAAATATTCGTAATTGATGTGCAAATTCATTCAAAAGTACAGAATAAATAAGTGCCTATGAATTAAATAATTTAGGCACTAAGTCTACCTAAAAAAAGAGTAGCAAAACAAAACCGGGACCAGGTTCCTTTTTTCTCACAATTCCTTTTTTCTCACAGTTGCAGTAGAACCAGCAACAGGCCATACAACCTGGGGCAAATGCTTATTTTCGATATCTGGTAGGCATGCTCTACCCTTAGTACTTCTCTGAGCTCCTACAGGGCTCAAGCATGTGCCCGCCGCCTGCTTCTCAGTGAGAGTGAGGGCCTGGCTACCTTAGGGCCTTGTTGGGACTGCCATAGCAGTTTAGTAATATTTCTTTTACACTGTGCCTGATACAGGCTCGCCAGTTGCTGGGTATTGAGCCTTCTACTTTCCATATATGTCCGAAGTTGCCAAGTTACTGTTGCTTGGAGATGTGCAGAGCTCAGCTTAGAAATGCGACATCCACCCCCAAAATTAGGTATTTGCATTTTTAGCACTGCTGTTTTCAGAAACAACTCGTCGTGTTTTCTAAAAGAGGATATTAGTGCATTTGCAAATAATATTTTGTGCCCCTCAGCGATTGTTATTTTGCCACAATGTTCTTTGTGTGTGCTAAATAAATCATTTGCCCTAAATACATATATTTGATTGACTTGTGCGTTACTTCCACTGTTGTTGTTGGGGATCGATGATCTTTCATGGATTGGCAACTCGGAAGGCATATCTACAAATTAAATATTTTAAGTTTCGGCCACAAATAGATCTGATTGTTTTTTTTCCAAGGCGCGTGGGTATGTTGGCAAAAGTTAGGCTACGCTAAACATTAGCTGATCGAGGCTAAATCAAATCAGCAGGTTCCCACCTACAGCCTGTGAATCCTGCCGAAAGTATGCAGTGGCTGAGGTAGGGTGGGGGGGGGGTGGGGGGTGGGGGGGTGGTGTGTGTGTGTGTGTGTGTGTGTGTGTGTGTGTGTGTGTGTGTGTGTGTGTGTGTGTGTGTGTGTGTGTGTGTGTGTGTGTGTGTGTGTGTGTGTGTGTGTGTGTGTGTGTGTGTGTGTGTGTGTGTGTGTGTGTGTGAGGCAGCGCAGTGTGTGTGTGAGGCAGCGCAGTGTGTGTGTGAGGCAGCGCAGTGTGTGTGAGGGATGGCAGTGTGTATGTGAGGCAGCGCAGTGTGTATGTGAGGCAGCGCAGTGTGTGTCAGGCAGCGCAGTGTGTGTCAGGCAGCGCAGTGTCCAATGTGTGGAAGGCCCTGGTTACTTCAGCATGAATGACGCACCTGCACTTCATAGCAGCTAGATTTAGACCGGCACTGCAGGATTATAAACCCCTTAGAAGCTCTTGAATCGTCTGTACATCCAGTTCTAGGGTCACAAGACGCATTCTTTTGTTTTATCCATTTCCAATACACGTGGCTGTGTTTAAATGTGACGTGGTACTGCTTAGCCCAAAACATGGGCTTCAAACGTCTGCTCGCAGAGCGGTGCAGCCGCCTGCAGGCTGGAAGCACACGGCTTGATATGGAATAACTTACATTTAAACAACAAGTCCCAGGCTGAAAAGGGCAAGGGCAACGCTCCCACACAGCATGCTGCCAGCGGGCGGTGGTCTCAACCCCTGCTGTCTTTTGGCTTTGAAGCGCTGTGAGGAGGAGAAGGAGGAAGAGCTTGGCCATAGGGTACAGTTTTATTTCTGCACCCAAGTCAGCCTCAGCAGAAGACATGAAAACCACCAAAATTTGCTGCCCGGCAGTGAGACTGCAACACGTCCGGGGACCGGGCAAACTTAAACCAGCACTTCCCAGGAAGAGGGTGCGACCGTGCGAGCTCTCATCATACATGCTCCCACATTGCCTGAGATATCTGCGTAATCCACTGCCGGGTGCAACTTAGACACAAATCTTGCGTCCACCTCCATGCTGGTCCTCGTCTTAAAACGGCGTCAAGTTCGGAAAAGATGATGTCCTGCACCGCATCTTCTCCTCGCGTGCAGGCTGTGTGCGGGTACCAGTAGCTCTCTGTGGAGCGAGGGGCTGCAGGAAGCAACAGGCACTGAAGGCGGTAAGGAGCCAAGGAGAGAAGGGCAGATAAATAGGGGAGTGGGACGCAGCGTCCAAGGTAGCCAGTAGGAGGGTACCTGTCATCCCTGAGGCTGGGGGTGGGGTGCAGAGGGAGGGTGAGTGGGGGAGTAGGAGTGGTTTGGAGAAGAGATGCGCTACTGACGCTGAATGCAAGGACCCTACCGCGGGTGTAGCCCCACTCCTCCAAGCACCGGGTCTTTCGCAAGGGTGGGGGTCAGCCACCTATTACCTTCGCCCTGAAAGTCTGTCTGGGAGTG
>NW_028245347.1:0-72867 GCF_964263255.1 Lissotriton vulgaris
AAAAGCCATTGAATGGATTGATTTACACGAAACTTGACAATAAGTAGTACTTTACTTTATAATATATAAGATGCGTAATAGCTAATAGAGGAATCTGCTCCTACACTGCCTTCAAGATGTTCTGGTGATAAACCAGAGCTTTGCCGATGTCACTAGAACCCCATGAGAAGAACCCCCAAGTTAAAGAGATTTACTATACACATCAGAATTAAAGGGGCACTCAAATTGAGGGGCTTAATCTAATATTTGCCAAATCAAATTTCAAAAGCTTTATTCGACAGAATGTCGTAAAAGCAACACACATTACATCACAACACAAGACACTATAAATAGTACATGACAATACACATGTTAAAAAGTTATTAAATTCCTTGGTTACTGTCGTCTACAAAGCGCATTTTAAAAATCATTTAAGATCAGATTAAAATTACTACCTAAAATGAATCCAACTTTGGGGACATCATATGATTTGCTAGCTAGGATCAAGTAACTGGAAAGTGCGAGTGCGTATGATCCAAGCCCACCTTAAAAATTTGGCTACAGCAACCGCTATACAAGGTGAACAGTCTGACTCTAATATCCTTAGGGCTTCAATATGCCTCCGGGTACACAAGTTAAAGCAAATGGGTTTTAGCCATTTGCGACGAGGGGCAACATAAAGGGGGCATACAAAAAATAAATGTGCTATTGTCTCAACCGAGTTTAAACAATTGTGACATTTATCGTCCCTTGATGGTGCCCATTTGTAGGTAAAAGCTTTTACAGAGAAGGACCCTATCCTGAATTGAAAATACAATTTGCGGTCTAGGGGACTCTCTATAATGTCCCAATACGCCTCGCAAAGAGGACGTGATTTGTAATCTAGAAAACGGCCAGTTAGGTTGGAGTTAATGCTGCCTCTAAGAGATGTTACCAAGACCATTTCTCAATATTTTTCTTTCAATTGTTTTTTAGATGGGAAAGTTAGTGTGTCAGGTTCTTCCCATAGCTGGCAGAGATCCAACTTTTTTAAGAGTGTCCTTAGCTCTTTAAGCCATGTAATTGCATGGAAACTATCTGCCATGATCACGTCCTTCAAAGCGTGGGCGTAATGGGCTAATTCAGGAGTGGTCCAGATTGATCTTCAGTACAATAGTGGCCGTAGCCTTGCTATGTCCACCACATTTTTCCTACCTAGATCAAGTAAGAGCGGAACAGTAGGAGTTCTTTGAGAAACGCCAAATAGACAACGTAAAAATTTCTTCTCCGACTTTGCTAGTTGGCTCAGATTAGTAAATCCCCAGAGCTCTGATCCATACAAGGTAGCGCTTATTACTTTCATGTTATAGATCTCCAGGGCAGGTGTAATTGGCTTTGTAAGAGAAGATTTATGTTTAGAGGATAGGGCACCTGCAAGCTGATGGAATTTTAAGATAGCCATGTCTGTGTGACCTTTCCAACCCATGTTACTCTGGAGTAAAATTCCTAGATAGGTGAAGGCCTCCACTTGCTCTAAAGGAATTTCGTTCAAGTGAATTTTACCTGTAAAAGTTTTTCGCTGATTCAGGGACATGAACTTGGTTTTTGAGATGTTGATCTCAAGTCCACGCAGTTGGCAAAATTCCCCAAAGGCATTAACAGCCTTCTGCAGCCCACTCGGAGTCCGAGAGACAATCAGCGTGTCGTCAGCGAACATGAGGACGGGTACACGAACCCCAGCTAGAACAGGAGCGTCTGTGGGGGAACTACAAAGATGGTCCACTATACCTTTTATATATAATGAAAACAGCGTGGGGGCCAAGACACACCCCTGCCGAACGCCTCGCTCGACAGGGAATGAATCGGTAACCTCACCCTGTGCCCCCCATCTAATTCTAGCGAAATTGTTCTCATGCAAGCGGATGAGGAAGGTCAGTAGCTCTGGGGACATCCCTGATTCAGCAAGAACTTTCCAGAGAATGGAACGGGGAACTAAATCGAAGGCCGATTTCAAGTCTACAAAAACTGCATAAAGAGTCCCTTTAGTTAAAACAACATTCCTCCAATAAAGTGCAATAAAATAAAAGACTTGATCAATATATCTGGTGCAGGGACGGAAACCAGCTTGGAATGGGGATAAGATGTTGTGTTCCTCTACCCATGTTTGTATCTTATTTTGAACTAATCGACCTATAAGTTTTTGAGCTGAGTATATAAGACTAATAGGCCTAAAGTTACTTGGGAGGGATTTGTCACCCTTTTTAAAAACCAGAATTATTTCAGCTCCTTTCCACGAAGATGGATTTGGAGCACCCGTAGCCACCGAGTTAGCTAGCAATGCAAAATACTGGCACCAAGACGGTCTGTCGCTTAAAAAAACATCAGCAGGGATGCCATCCATCCCTGGAGCTCTGCCCCCGTCACACAATCTAGTGCTGTACTAACATCTAGAGCTGGCTTTGGTAAAACATGGTGGGGGGTAACGGGCACTCTTTATCTACCAGGCTACAAGCATATTGTGGTTTAAAAAAGTCCAGCCACTGGGATTTTGCAACATTATTTTGGGGTGTGTCTGCTAGTCCTCCCCTGTCCCATTTGATAATATTCCAAAATTAATTGGAGTCTTTTGCTTCACAAGCCGAATTCAAATCCCACCACCTATCCTCATCCCACTGTCTTTTGGCTTCTCTCTGTGCTTGTCTATATGAATCCCTTGCCTCTCTCACTCTAGAGGGATTCTTTGACCTTAATTCCACGCTCAGATTTTGGCGGGATGATTTACATGCGTTGTTATACCACCAAGCCATATGCAACTTTTTAACTCCTTTAGCCGTGCTTATGGCCTTCATAAAAAAGGATTTGAGTTTGGAAAAAAGATGGGCGTGTGCCACTAACATTATTTGTGGGAAATCCGTACTACTGGTTTGTGAATTAAGGTGGGCCAATTCACTAACAACCTCGATTTTAAGCGCCTCCAAGTTCTCAGGGTTCTCGATAAATTTGTCCCATTTGACGTGGCGCATATTATTAGAGGCGACAATGTCTAGTGTGTCCATCCCTCCCCTTGGGGTGTCATCCCTAAACCCTTCTTGGGCTTGAAACGTCGAACAAAGGGGATTATGGTCACTTTCCAGCCTAGGTTTAATGGCCATGTCTACTAGACAATGCCATAATCTTATGCTCACCAACAAATAATCTATGCAACTGCTATACCTACCATTATCAAATGTATTTTTTCCCTGCCGGTCGGAGGGGGTTCTGCCATAAGCTTCTCTAAGCCCTCTTTCCAAACACATGGCCTTTAGTTATATGGCTGCAGCTGACCATCTCTTTATGGTAGGTACTTCGAGTTGTGGGATTCCCCATCTATTATCTTGGTCTGCAGTGAGAATCGGGTCCTCTTGACCGAGTGGTTCAAACGTTGTATTGAAATCACCACCCACTATAGGAGCTATCTGCTCTGGGAGAACCTCAAGCTGGGAGTCAAGGGCGGCTATTACCTCAGATGTGTGTCCCCCTGCTATCCCCCTGGCATAAACATTAAAGATAGCCACCCTATGGCCATTTGTCCATTCAAGTCTGACTATCATAATGTCATTCATTGGGGAGCTAATTTGTTGCGCCTTACATTGTAGGGTCTGGCGGACCCAGATTACCAGGCCACATATTGGCCGACCTTTTGGTTTTGTGGTTGCAGGAACATAGAAATTAAGAAACCCCAGACGAAAAACTGGAGCTATTGACCAAGACTCCTGGAAGAGGTTGATATCATGCTGGTCGATAAACCTATACCATTCGGGAGATAATACCTTGTTGCCAATTCCCGCAAGATTCCATGAGAGGAGGGACAACCCTTCCTTGTTTTGAGGTGTAGTAGATGTATCCAGAGAATACTCTACTCCTGGAATGTCACCCTCTATCTCTGGTAATTGCTCTATTTTGGAAATGTTTGGGGAATGGGTCTCTAACGGAGTACTACCTGTTATAGAAAAACCACACTCCCTATTAGAGTTCAAACAAGTTGCTAGCGGGGAGCCGATGATATGGGTAAACACAACGTTCACTTGCAATTTTTCCAATGGTTTTATCAGTGGAGGGGGATCTTGGCTGGTAACTACCATACCCTGATCCCTAGGATCGTACACTCTACTGTTCAGTGGTATATCTCCTTGGGAGTTATTATCAACACCCTGCAGTAAATCGCATTCCTCCATATCAGTCAATGCACCAAACCGATTCCTCAGACTGATTCCACCCACCATGAATGGGGTTGCGCTCCCAAATGCTCTAAGTGGATGCAAACGTTTTGGCCTAAATCTGCTAGAATTCATTACACACCAACTCCTATCATAGAAAAATTCTAGGGTTAATGGGATTATTAGAGTCCCTTTGTTGGGGAGGGAATAAGTTGGCCAATACATCCGTCAACACCTGGGGACTCGAATAGTTCATAGCTATGCAGTCACCCTTAAATTTGTTCCTGTGATCACCTAGCCATGTCACCCTTCTAGCCATTATGATTTCCCCTGCTAATTGCTATTTGCCCCTAGCCGATATCCTCATGTTATTTGTCAGCCAGTACAAAGCTTTATCAATTAAAGAGGCTGCCGTTTCCACTTGACCAGGACCCAAAAGGGGAGCATTGGCCAAGACTAGAACTAAAGGTAGGGCCTCAGGTACGAATTGAAATGACTCTCTCTCTTGTGGGCGTTCTGAATGTCTGTCTAAGGAGGCAGTCGGGCAAATAGCTACAGTAGTAAACGCGGTCCCTTTCTCCTGATTTATTGGTCCACTAATATGTTTTGCGGCAACAGATGTGAGTTCTTGGTCTTTAGGGTTTAACCCCTCTGCTGCAGAAATGCCCTGAGTTGAGGGGAGTTGGTGTGCCTGCCCCTTTGTTGTGGCTGGCTGGCCATCGGACACCTGATGTAATACTATTCCTACTGTAGGGGCATTTGGCTGAAGTATCAAACCACCATTTCGCTCTAAGATAATCATCCTATCTTCAATAGAGGATAGCCTAGACATAATTGGGACCAAAGTAAGATCTAGTTTTTCTTTGAGAGTCATCCAAATAGTGTTAGATAAGTCCTCCATAGAAGGTTGGGAGGTCGGAGGTGGTTGTTTAAATAATTTTAACTTTGCTTTTGATTGCCTTATCCCCTTCTGTTTTACCTTTCCAGGAGGAACCACCCCACCAGCCCTAGTACATCGTCTCACAATAGGTGCGGGTGACGGAGAGGTACAATATGAAACATCTTCCGTACAACCTGAAGGGGAAACATTTAGGGACTGAACATGGCTGCTCTTTGACATAGAGGACAGTTCGACAAGATCTATCAAATCCCGAGGCACACCTGGGGATTGAGTCTGTGTTGCTGGGATGTCATGTACCATGGCAGTGAGGGTGCGGCCAGGATCCAACGAGAGCCTTCTTTCAGTTCTTTCAATTTTCTCATTAACATACTTGATACTTTTACCAAGTATGAGCCCAGAGTCGCTCCTCCCCCACCACCAGGTTTGCAGCCATCAGTTCTCCTTTTCCCCATGATAGTGCAGTAAAATAGTTAACTTGTAACAGTACCTTCAACTAGGGAAGATGTTAAAGGGGGGCCCAGCCCGGCCACCTCCGGCCCCGGACGGCCACAGACGGTCCCGCCCTTGTCCCGGGCTTAACCAGCGCGCGATCCCGCGACGCGGGGGCTCAGCTCAGATTTATGCGCCTCCGGGCACGGTGAGGGCGGAGGCGACTTCCGGCGCTTGGGATCCTGGTGCTTGTGGTCTGCCCACTCCTCGCTCGCCACGCTGCGTTGACGTGGGCTGCGGCAGCGGGAGGGGGACCAGGACAAGCAGGACACGGGCAAGGCAAGCAGCAGCTCCTCAAAAGAAAGTGGCCCCACACAGGTATCTGAGCCCCCCCATCACCGGGGCTCAGCTCAGATTTATGCGCCTCCGGGTGTGGTGAGGGCAGAGGCGACTTCCAGCACTTGGGATCCTGGTGCTTGTGGTCTCCCCACTCCTCGCTCTCCGCGCTGAGTTGACGTGGGCTGCGGCAGCGGGAGGGGGACCAGGACAAGCGGGACACGGGCAATGCAAGCAGCAGCTCCTCCAAAGAAAGTGGCCCCACACAGGTATCTGAGCCCCCCTAATATTTGCATCGCTGGATTTATATGCAATACATTGTTTAAAATATATATTTTCGGTTTTCTGTGGTAAAATACTATTCCTATTTTAAACCCCTGCAATATTAGCTACATGATTAGAAAGCCAAAGTGGCTTTCTCATGTGTGGATAATGTTATCTATCCCTGAAATCGTTACTGTCAGCATTTATTATGATGTATCTCATCTTCCATCCATAAATACAGAAGAAAAAAATAGCAATGTTTTGGTTTGGTTAGGTTGTGCTGTGTAGTTTTTCTAGACCTTGTTAACTGGTACCATCCAGTATCACCACACTTCATCGGCTTTACATGGTTAAGATAAGGAGCGTCCTTGGCTTCACTTAGTGCCCTTTGCATGTAAAATCTGAAATGTGATTTCCAAGGGAATTCAAAGAGTTTGGCACCTGAAGTGTGATGCTTTATGTCTCCTATTATCAGAAATATGTAATAATATGTAATAGTTCTTGTGCCAGTGACTGACTTGTTCTTTTCCTCAGTGAGTATCATCAAGTCAAGTCAAGTCAAGTCAAAGAATTTATATAGCGCACTACATACCCAGAGGGTCTCAAGGCGCTTAGGGAGGGGAGGAGGATTACTTGTCAAATATCCACGTTTTAAGTTGCTTTCTGAATGCTAGGTGGTTCTGGGTAAGGCGAAGGTAAGTGGGGAGTGAGTTCCATGTTTTAGCAGCCAGGTATGAGAAGGATCTGCCTCCCATGGTGGTCTTGTTGATGCGAGGTACAGTGGCGAGGGCTTGGCTGGAAGAACGTAGTTGGCGGGAGGGGGTGTAGAAGGACAGTCGTGAGTTGAGGCATTCTGGTCCGATGTCGTAGAGTGATTTGTGTGCGTGGGTTAGCAGTCGGAAAGTGATCCTCTTATTGACGGGTAGCCAGTGGAGGTCTTTCAGGTGGCCAGAGATGTGTTCGTTACGCGGGATGTCTAATATGATCCTGGCTGAGGCGTTTTGGATTCGTTGGAGTTTCTTCTGGATTTTAGCGGTAGTACCTGCGTAGAGGGTGTTTCCGTAGTCCAGTCGGCTTGTAACCAGAGCATGGGTGACTGTTTTTCTGGTTTCGGTGGGGATCCAGCGAAATGTTTTTTTGAGCATGCGAAGAAAAGATATGCTGCATGGAAAACATTCTGCTCCTAAATGTAAATTTTAGTGAAGTGAAATGGATGGGTTGGAAACCAGTGATTCTGTAAACCTGCTGTAATTTTGCATATACTTTAATGCAGATATACAAGGTACAGTTCTGTTCAATTGCCAGAGAACTATTAACACAGTAAAGCATTGGCGAATAAATGGTTCCATTAATTCCATTAGACAAAATTTGAATCGCTAAAATTCTCCAATGGCTCTAGAATCATATTCCCTTACTCCATCCTCCCATAACCTTTAAAATTTTATTTTTTAAGAAATAATTATTTTAACATTGTGGGTTGTCTAAGCCTCTAAGTTAATCCACATAGCCTGCATGTATGAAATCCCACAAGGAGGAACACACAATGGAGGAAGCTTGCATCTCATTAAGGCTATTTGCTATCAAACTGCATCTTTTGGACTGTGTTGCATCTGTTACTCTTCCCACTCCTCCATGCCACCAACAAAAGGAGTCCCCAACCCTAAGGGCATATTCACCATTATTTTGCTTCTCTGGACTCTGTGCAAGTAACTTGGGGGCAAATGATCAAGACAGGCGATAAAACTGCTGCTAAAGCGGCGATAATGTTATGTTATGAATTTGATTAAGCGCGAACAGCTGCCCAAGCAACGAGGCGTCCCGGCGGTAAAAACCTTGAAATACCTGCTGAGGGGAATGGGGAGGGAGAGACAGAAGGCCTAAGACAGTGGGAACAGATGAGTTTTAATTGCCTTCCGGAAGGCGGACAAGTTGTTCAGGGAGCGAATGTTCGGTGGCCGGGAGTTCCAAAGTTTTGCCCCCAGAACTCTGAAGGAGCGGCCCCCAACACGACAGAGTTTCGTTCGAGGAACAGTCACAAGATGTTGACCTAAGGAGCGCAAATTGCGTTGAGGGATGTAAGGTACTAAGAGTGGGCGTAGAAGTTCAGGACATTCTGATTTAAGAATTTTAAAAGCAATAGTGAGGGTCTTGAATTGAATTCTAGATTCAATAGGAAGCTAGTGTAGTCTTTGGATAGTAGCTCTGACGGAGCACCTACGAGGGAGGCCCACCACGGCCCTTGCCGCTGAGTTCTGTACCCGTTGCAGAGGTGCTATCTCTGCTTTATTGGTGCCTAAAAATAGAACACTGGCGTAATCCAACCGGGAGAGAATGGTGGATTGGATTATTAGCTGGCGCGTTTTTGAATCAAAGAAACTGAGTATTGGGTTGAGGCTCCTCAGCAGGCCCACCCAAGTAGCAGCCACTTTCTTTGTGTGGGTCTGAAAACTAAGCGAGGAGTCCAGCCATACTCCCAAGTATTTCACCAGAGTTTTTGGTGACGGGATGGGGCCCAGCACGGAAGGCCACCAGTGATCACTCCAGTAACTGGAGTTTTTTCCGATGAGCAGCACCTCCGTTTTCCCTGCGTACAGCTGTAGGCAGTTGTCCGTCATCCACTGGGCAAGTGCAGCCAGGCCATCCCTAAATCTCGTGGCCGAGGTTGAGGGGCCCTCAGTGAGAGTGATGACCAGCTGCGTGTCGTCAGCGTACAACACCAGCGTGAGGTCCCACTCCTTGGCCACTGCCGAGAGAGGCTGCACATAGAGGTTAAAAAGGGATGGACTGAGTGCAGAGCCCTGGGGGACTCCTTGTCCGATGGAGTGGGACCGGGAGATGAACGGAGGAGTTGAGACCCGAAAGGATCTGTCCTTCAAGAATGAGCGGAACCAGTCAAGGGCGAGGTCACTAATCCCTATAGCCTCAAGGCGTTTTAGCAAGATGTTATGGGAAACCGTGTCAAAGGCTGCGCTGAGATCAAGCAGAATCAGCGCAGCACTCTGACCGGCATCTAGTATGTTCCGGAGGTATTCGGTGGTGGACAAAAGGGCAGACTCGGTACTATGACCTGGCCTAAACCCATTCTGAGATGGGTCCAAGATGTTATTTAGGACCATGTGGTGGGACAGGACATTATTTATGTGGGCTTCTGCTAGCTTGAACACCCAGGGGAGCAGCGAGATGGGTCTAAAATTTTCCAACTTTGTGGGGTCTAAAGTAGGCTTTTTAATAATAGGGGTGACCCATGCTTGTTTCCTGCAAGTTGGGACCACAGCCGAGGAAAAGGAAAGATTGAGTAGCGTGGCCAGGGAAGGGAGAAAAAAATCTAAGGACTCAAGAAAATGGGCCGGTCTCATGGGATCTGAAGGGTAGCCGGACTTAACCTTTCTACAAAGTTTGGCTAGGTCGTCATGGGAAATTTCAGGTAAGCGTGACAGCCTAGTGCCCTTGATAGATAGATTAGAGGTGTTAGTAAGGTCGGGAGAGTCCTGTGAGAAGGCACTATAAATTTTCCTCACCTTATCTATAAAGAAAACGGTGAGATCCTCACACTGCTGTGTGGAGGTAATACAGGAGGCTGGATTGCCACAGTTTTGAAGTTTTTGCACCAATTTAAAAATAGTTTTTGTGGGATTAGTGCTGGAGTTAATTTCTTTTGCGTAGAAGGACGCGCGCGCAGCGCGTATGGCTTTGTGATAGAGTTTTAATTTGGACAGGTAAAGAGCTTTGTCCCTGTCTTTGTACTCCTTTCTCCAACTACGCTCAGCTACTTTACACTCTTTCCGCATAATTTTCAGATTTTCATTATACCATGGGTTGGAGGGGGAGCTATGTCCTTTAGTCCATTTAGCTGGTATGAGGGTGTCAAGTCCTTTAGTGATCCAGTCCTGGAATGCAGCATAGGACGAGTTGATGTCCTTAGTGGCATTGTGATGGAATTCTCCTAAAGTGGTGAGGTCGTCGGTTTGCAGTTTATGCCATTGTCTCTTAAGACAAGAGGTAGACGCTTCTTTATTGGGCAATTCTCTTACCATTGTCGTAAATCTGATAAGAAAGTGGTCAGTCCATCCCATGGGTTTGGGTGGGTCAGCCCTGGCCTCCGGGATATTGGTGAAGACAGGGTCTAGTAAATGACCAGCGTAGTGTGTAGTGGTATGAATAAGTGGATTTAACTGTAAGGCAGTAAAATCCGCCAGAAGATTTTTGATGGTGGGGTCTAAAATGGAGTCGAAATGGAGGTTAGATCTCCCAGGATAGTAAAGTTAGGTGAGGACACTACTAGAGCATGGGCCACCTCTAAAAGTTCCTCAATAAACTTACAGGTGGGACCCGGAGGTCGATAGATGTAGAGCCCGGAGAGGGCAAAGTGGGGGCCCGTAGTGATTTTAAAACGAGCACTTTCACACCCCTCGATGTCTTTCTTCATGAAAGAGCAGGGCTTGATAATATGTTCTATGGAATTCCAATCGAAGCCCATGTATTAGCTGCGGTTCCGGCGGAAGCTGCCCGCGTACATAGAAAGTTGTCCTCTATCTCACTTGTATGTTTTGTCTGGGGGCAAACAGAACAAGTGCCGCATGGGTGGTGCCCCAAATGGGTTCAAATACCGTATTTGTAAGACTGTGAGCCACAGAGCTGGGTTGCTAAACATTGCTATAAGCGTCATCTATAATTAAACTACCACAATGGCCGACATGAGGTCATTGTGTAGTTCAGAGTATAAGAGATCTCGCGAGATCTCGACACGAGACAAAGTCCCTTGCATTTGGGAAAGCGCTGTCCCTAATGCGAGTGGTTGCGCGACATACCTAGCGCAAATGCCGAGTGCATCACATTATTGGTCACGTTGATTGGATCACTGCCATCGATCGGAGCTGGTTGAACAACCGGAAGCTGTAATAGACCCTCGATCATCACTGTATAATATCACCTAAAGAACTACCAAAATGGGGCTGATGACCTTATGCTGTAGTTTAGAGCGCGAATTCCCGCGAGATTTCGAGTGTAAAGTAGTGCGCTTTTAACTTTACAACAAACGGGGTTAATAATAATGCTTTCTGGTTATTTGCTACCAATTAAGCAGAGATAAGCACTGGGGATGGCAAAATAATCGCTCTTGAGAGTAAAGAACTGCCATTTATTGTTGCTATTCTGACAAGTGAGGCGGAGGGTTACAATACCAACAAACCCCGAGTTAATTATTTAAGGAGAGACCATCTACAGGTCGGTGCCTCCCCCAAGACTCAGATGTGAGCTTTGAGGTACCGACGGATAGGTGAGTCTATAGCTGATTCATTGTATGAGAAGCCACAGGAAGCTCAGTATGGATAACACAGCCAGAAAGAATGTTGTTGTTAGAGTCTGCAACTCAATAGTAGTCCCACTATGAATAGATAATTAACCTCTATGAGGATATATTTGTGTTGGAAGGTAGACCTGGGAGTCCAAGGGGCTGGGCACACATAGTTCAGTTACTGGAATCTCCTCACATGTTGGTCCCTAGATGTAAGGGGATCTAATGGACAGGAATGTTGGGCACTGGAATAGACTGTGTAATTATGCTCTATGGGTGCTCTACTTCTGTTTTACCTCTTATATTTATGTGGTGCGGGGCCTCGTAGAACCTGAGCAAGGTCCAGGTGAGGTGAGGTCCATTTCCCTACCATGAAGGGTGGGCATAAATACAATATTTTCTTTGAAAATGTTTTTGATGAAACACATTGTATAGGTGATTGACATAGTAAGTTTATAATGACTATGCATTTTCCTCCATAGAATTCGTATTTCCTATCTGACATGGAGGGTTAATGTCATTGGTTGGTGCAGGTTGTATCGTACTCAACCCTTTTACATCCTACTTTTTCACTTTGGTGGTGGTGGTGTTTCTTTTGTTTCATCACTACTTAGTGCAACTATTGTAAGAACAGAGGCCCTGACAAATGCCATGGGATAAAATACCCGCTAGGCAGAAACTTGTTGGCCCGTTATTAGACAGATATTTGTTGACTGTCCTTTTTTGCACTGTTCTATGTTTTTAATTAGGAGGTGTGGTTCGTCCGTAGAATAAAGTTAGAAATAGGAGGACACTCCATCCTATTTTAAAGTCACTATTTTTTCTGTTGCACGGTTTCTCACTTTACCATCAAAGATCAGCCATCATTGTTGGTCTGTTTGTATGGGTGGACCAAATCCTTGACCAGCAACTAATGGTGCGGCGCTTGAAGTCCCAATGATCAGGGGACTAGCCTGATTTGCACCGGGGTTTGGCCATATGATAGGACTGCTCATTGAGTCAATTTGATGGTAGCCCTTTGCTAATTGTTTTGGATTTGTCAACCATGTATGAATGATCTGTACCGTGTTGGTCTTTCCTATACATACAGTATTCACATTGTTTTGAAATAAGCTGTCTTGATGTGACTTATCCACCCCGAGATTCTGTTAACTCGGACTGACAGTGCAGTCACATAACTAAGCTGGTAGGCCCCCCTGTTTTAGTGTTATACATATGTAAGTAGCTGGGGATAATAATCAGGTAGGGGTCTTTAAATTAAATATCCCTTGGACCCTCTCTAAACGGTTTGGTTGTTGACCTATCTATAGTTGTCAAAAAGTTTTTGAAGCTCGCAAATGAATTTACACTAGTATATTAGCATATACCTTCACCCATTAGGGCACATACCAAGTGTCCTCCCCATTGTACTGAAGATGGGAGGGACCCAGGAAATTGGACAGGCTATGTCAGATTAATGAACTATGACAGTAAGGCTGCTGGCAAAATGCAGCATCAGTTTGTATAAAATAATCTATATTGCGGGGTATTTTTAAGCCGTTGCAACGTCAATTTTTGAATTTATAAAAATTTTGTAGTAAGGTTTTCAAATGTTGTGGGACATTGTATTCACCAAAATGCACGCAATATTATATTAAGTCGCGATAGTATTAGGTTTGATAAGGTATATTTGCATGTAGTAAATACTGTTACAAAATGGCTGCCAAAGATAGAAGGAAAATACGGGGAGCACTTGAGGTGAATCAGTCCTCTGTTTATGTTTGACAGGTGATTAAATGTGTGATGCATTACACTGTGTTTTACAAACGTGAACAAAGCGCAAGCCGAAATGCGTCGTTTTGGATGATTACATTTATTTGCACAGTATATCCAAGTGTCGGGGTTTTCTTCGTCGAAATTGCGAAGGAGTGTGGTAAAAATATATATATATATATATTCACTGAAAAAACCATAGGTTTTAGGGGTGTTATAGTTAGCTAGACATTTCACTAGTATAAAACCATTGCAATTCCCCCGTTATAGTTAGTTGTACTAACTATAACTTGCGTGCCCGCAATCCACTGCTGATGATGTCACATATTACATCATTCATGACATGGTCAGTGACATCACTGATGACATCACTGATGACATCTCAAATGACATCACTGATTTCATCATCCAGTGAATGTTGTTTTGTTTGATATTTAAATAATTATTATATATATATATATATCAATCTGCCTTGAAGACTGAGTGGATGTATAAGTGTCTGAATGGAGGATTTAGCAGCAATGTGATTAACTGTCTAAGTGACAAATTTAATGTGTCTTACTAAATATATGGGATAGTATTAAACTGTGTGAATACCTGTATCTTTCTATCTCTAGTTGTGCAAACAACTACACAAGTTCGTTACTAGCTATGTGAAAGTTTATATTAGTTATTAATTAGTTAAGTGAGTATTTGTATGGGACAGTGAATGATTGTGTGTGTGCTTGGGTGGAACGTGTATGAGTATCCAAAGATGTGTAAATAGTTCAATTAGTAGGTATATGAGGTTAAGAGTGTATGTGTAAACAGTTCTTTGAGTGAGTGAATCTCATAATAGGTGTAGTGATGAGTAAATATATTTCTGCATGATATATGTCCAACAAACTAGAAATATAAAAAGCAGTGTATGTGACAGTTGTATATAAATAAGTATACCTAAGACTCAGTGATTGTCTGAGTGACTGTATGGATAACTGTATAATTGTAATTGTGATTTTATAACACACTAAGCATGACTTTCTAACTATATGAATAAATAAAGTGGTGTTTGTGTAAGTGTATATCTTAGTAAATATAAGTATGATCAATTGTTTGCAAAAGTGAGTAGGATGTCTGCATAAGTGAATAGGATGTGTACAGGCGTGTAATGTTAATGTAGGTGTATACGTAGGAGTATAAGTATATTTAATAGTATTCTATTGATCTATTGATCTTTGCTAGCATGTATGACTATATGTAAGTGTTTAGATGTGTGTGTAGATGTAGGAATTACTAAGTGGGTTTTTAGAAACTTGTATTACTGTGTCAATGGTTTCAAACATGATACTCCATATTTTATAATGAGTGTTGAAAGGTTTGGTGTAGAGCATTTTAGGACCCTAGTGTAATTTTCCCAATTCACGCCCTTAAATAGGTATAAATCACCATATCCTTATATAGGCCTAGAAATCATAACCATAGTAAGACATAGCTCAGGCAGTCCAAATAAGGCATGGCTACTTCCACTAGTTATGAAAATCCACGACGATTTCTTGGAAAAACCCGCCTTCAGCAGTAAGGGACCTCCCCTTGCTTGAATATTGATTTATCCAAGAACTCATGGAGTTTTCAATGAACTGACTCTTTGATGACGTTATTATGTCCAACCTTACTTCAAACTCAGCACCTTCAAGATATAAATATGCCCACACTTGCCTAGGCAAAGATACAGTGGTTTGGAGCAGTTCGACTATCTACCTACATGACACAGCTCGCCGCAGCAAGTGCCGAAGGAAGCCGGCCCTCCAGCAGACACGCTGAGAAAGACGCTGTCTTTTCTCCAGGCGAGAAATCCAGCTCCAGTGTTTCCAAGCTACCTTTGCGGGTTGTGAGGAAATCGAGTCCTGAGAAAGAGAAAGAGAGAGAGAGATACCAGACCTCCTTCATTCTAAACCCAGGTACGGAGCTGATTAGACCCTTAGAGAATTCTTGGATAGATTATTGGCAAAGAATACTGAAACTAAGCTACACCTCACTTACTTCTTCCCTCGTACTAGACTTAGGTTAGGCGTATTTTAGAAGCACCAGTTGAGTACTTTTAGTCTTTATTTATTAACTAGCAACCCGTCCCAACGTTGTCCGGGTATGAATTGCTGCCGGCCAGTAGTATATTGTTTTGTAGGATTTCGTTTTGATAGCATTTCTTATCTGTGACAGGCCTGTGAAACGCTCCGATTCACAGTGCACTGCTGATGCACTTAAGAGTGGGCGTTCAGTAGTGTGTGAACTCGATTTTCCCTACTTTATTTTTCCTTGCAATATTATATAGCGCGAACTCGACAACATGGCATGAGCACAGTTTACATTACAGAAGAACACATTCATTTGTGGTAGGCACAGGGAGACAAAGCGATTTGCCTGGAATCACAGGATGTTGAGCTGATGCCGAGATTCGAACGTAGCTCCCCAGCTCTAAAGTTCGCAATTCTAGAACTTGTGGCGGGAAGTGTGTCTAAAAGTGTATGTCGTGCTGGCCATCAATGAGAGAGAATTACAAAAAACAATTTGATGGACAGAATGTAGATCAATGTCTTACATTCACCCCAGTACAAGGATCTGGGCCTAAATCCATCGTTTTTTGCACTCCACACCACCCTGGGTCAGATAATGGCTTTATGCAAATCAGCTCTGACCCTGTGCCCCATGGGAACAGTCCAGTCCGAACTACAACAGCCATATCTTTCCCAGACCGGAATCAAGCATCCGAGGACCGGACCGGTTTCGAGGTAACACCTCTCATCAGCCCGGCTAGCTTGACTCCAGTGGTGTGGAGGCTCTGGGACCCACGTCTGAGCTACCCCAGTACACTCAGGGAGAAAATTACGGATGCTTCATTCCGTTCTGGGAAGGACATGGCTTTTGTAGTTCGGACTGGACTGTTCCCATGGGGCACAGGGTCAGAGCTGATTTGCATATCGCCATTGTCTAACCCAGGGTGGTGTGGAGTGCAAAAAAACGATGGATTTGGGCCCAGATCTTTGGACTGGGGTGAATGTGTGACATTGATCCACATTCTGTCCATCACCTGTTTTGTTTGCAATTGCCGCCATAAGTGCGCTGGGGATGCTCAGACGTGGGTCCCAGGCACTCCACACCACTGGAGTCAAGCTAGCCGGGCTGATGAGAGGTGTTACCTCGAAACCGGTCCGGTCCTCGGATGCTTGATTCCGTTCTGGGAAGGACATGGCTTTTGTAGTTCGGACTGGACTGTTCCCATGGGGCACAGGGTCAGAGCTGATTTGCATATCGCCATTGTCTAACCCAGGGTGGGGTGGAGTGCAAAAAAACGATGGATTTGGGCCCAGATCTTTGGACTGGGGTGAATGTGTGACATTGATCCACATTCTGTCCATCACCTGTTTTGTTTGCATCAATGAGAGAGACCTGTGCATTTTTCAAATGGGTGGTGAACAATTATGAGTATGTTGCTGGAGATGTGGGCCGCCGTGCCACCAATGTACTTACCGGGGGAGAGTAAACACCCATTATTCCGCAACTTTCTTTCTGCATACCATCACTCCGCATACTTTCATTACGAAAGTACCATGACTCCGCAATGCGATTTTAATGCATGGCATTACATTTTATAGGCTTTTACCACGCATACATTTACAACGAAATTCATTGTAAATGCAGGAATGGTAAAAACATTTTTTTTTTAATGTTTGGGTATAGGGGTATATGTTTTGGGGTACCGAGGTATATGTTTTGGGGTGTTTGGGTATTTTAAGGGGTCCGATATAGTTTTGGGTTATGGGGTACAGAGGTAGTTTTAGGGTTTAGGGATAGGTTTGGGTTTTGGGGTACATGGGTATTTTTAGGGTTCAGGGCTAGGTTTGGGTTTTGGGGTATAGGGGTATTTTTAGGGTTTAGGGGTAGGTTTGGGTTTTGGGGTACAGGGGTATTTTAAGGGTTCAGGGCTAGGTTTGGGTTTTGGGGTACACGGGTATTTTTAGGGTTCAGGGCTAGATTTGGGTACAGGGGTATTTTAGGGTTCAGGGGTAGGTTTGGGTTTCGGGGTACAGGGTTATTTTTAGGGTTCAGGGGTTGGTTTGGGTTTTGGGGTACAGGGGTATTTTAAGGGTTCAGGTCTAGGTTTGGGTTTTGGGGTACAGGGGTATTTTAGGGTACAAGGGTAGGTTTGGGTTTTGGGGTACAGTGGTATTTTTAGGGTTCAGGGCTAGGTTTGGGTTTTGGGGTACAGGGGTATTTTTAGGGTTCAGGGGTAGGTTTGGGTTTTGAGGTACAGGGGTATTTATAGGGTTCAGGGCTAGGTTTGGGTTTGGGGGTACAGGGGTATTTTTAGGGTTTAGGGATAGGTTTGGGTTTTGGGGTACAGAGTATATTTATAGGGTTAAGATGGGTTAGTGTATAAGGGTGTTGGGGTATTTTAAGGAGTAAGGGTGGGTTATGATTATGGGGTGCAGGGGTATTTAATGGGAGCAAGGTGGGATTAGCACATAATATGAGACATGGCATGAAGGGCGGAACATACCACACACCCCCAGCGTTTGTCACGCCCCCAGCACACGCCCACAGCACAACGCAGACACGCCCACAAGGGACTACTTTGCTGGCACGGTTCTTTTACCTTTTAAATGTATATGGTGGGCGTCTGCATAGCCTATGTCCTTCTGCTGCAACTGCCCTTTCCAACACTGTATTGGGTGTTGTGATTGGTGCTGTGTTTCCTGAGATTACCCGCATCAAAGGTTTGGGCTCTCTCTTTATTATATTAGTATGGATGTATGTATTCTATGGCTTAGAAACCATATCATGCTTTTACAGTATTATTTTATAATACTCTTCGTAATGTACGCATTGTACTTCACAACCAGTATTACGATTGTAGCAGTTCATTTCTTCTGCACGAGAAAGAAGACTGTTCAATAAATACTTCAATTGAAAACGCCTGTCTCTCCATTTCTCTGCACCTCTGGTGAAACGAAGCATGCATGATTGACTGAGTGAAATAACTATCTATTGTTTCGGCGACTCTAGGGATAAATTTCTTATTCTTGGAAAACAAAGTTGTCATGTTTATGCGGTTGTCGGAAAATAATCCCTTCTTGTTTATTCAAGAACGTTTCTAGTGACCTCTGAGCTAGCTGGCACTCACAATTAAGTCTAATATATTCAATAGAGACCTAGTCGACCTAAGTCCTACGTCAAATCTATAGTATATATTATTCCAATGCGCAGAGCCTATTGGGAATATAGGAACTACGCTACATGGCACCCAACGTTTGGTAAGGCACTAATTTAACGTTAGATACTAGAGTAACTCAGTCATGCTTTTCACACAGACCCCTTTTTCCCGTAAAATACTCCAGTAGACGTCTGGAGTGGGTAAAAGGATATAATATCTGCCATAACTGAGTAGGACGAGAATCATATGTATTCGTTTTTTGGTTTGTTCAACGTTGAAGGATACAGTGTTCCAAAAATATTGTGCACCTTATCTTTGTTTCCTTGAAACTTGCTCTGCAAACTTTCAGTCAACAAAATGACGGAGAGTGACGACAAAAGGGAGAGAGCTGCAGCAGCTCAGGCAGTTTTAGACGACACAAGTCTCCAACAGAATGACCTGGATGCTATATTCATCCCGTTAAATATAAGGAAAACAATCACTATAAAGCTTATAAATAATGGAGTATCATTGAGAGGTGGTAAAGTAATATTTGTTGTAGAGGCACACGAATATCGGCAGACAGAGGTATTCTTTTCATGGATTCTGTTTGCTGCAGCAAATCCAGTAACACACGAGTTCAACTACTAGAGAATCATATGTATTCGTTTTTTGGTTTGTTCAACGTTGAAGGATACAGTGTTCCAAAAATATTGTGCACCTTATCTTTGTTTCCTTGAAACTTGCTCTGCAAACTTTCAGTCAACAAAATGACGGAGAGTGACGACGAAAGGGAGAGAGCTGCAGCAGCAGCTCAGGCAGTTTTAGACGACACAAGTCTCCAACAGAATGACCTGGATGCTATATTCATCCCGTTAAATATAAGGAAAACAATCACTATAAAGCTTATAAATAATGGAGTATCATTGAGAGGTGGTAAAGTAATATTTGTTGTAGAGGCACATGAATATCGGCAGACAGAGGTATTCTATTCATGGATTCTGTTTGCTGCAGCAAATCCAGTAACACACGAGTTCAACTACTACAAAGTAGAGGAACCTCCAGTGGAATACGTTCCTTTCGAGGATGTTGAAATTCCACTAACTTACCAAGAGCATCAGCTCTGTTTTAAAGGCACCCTAAAACATCAAAATCACATTACCAGGCTCGGTCCACTAGGAAGACCAGGAGCAACATGGCCGGTATTAGCCAGCTATGCACCACATCCTACCATTGAACAAATGACAGGTCCAGAATTATTAGCTCAGCTAAAACAATTAATTAAAATACATAGACAGTTGGTTCAATATGTCATGCGGACTTTAACAGTCCAGCCTGCTATAAGGATTCCACAGCACACCCCTCAACAGGGGAACACAAACAAAGTTCAATATGTCATGCGGACTTTAACAGTCCAGCCTGCTATAAGGATTCCACAGCACACCCCTCAACAGGGGAACACAAACAAAATTACACCACAGACTATACAATCAGTCATTGGTAAATTGCCTGCAAAAAGGGAACAAATTCTGTTCTGGTTAGCTCAAAAAATTACTCAAATAGAGGCAGTATTTCCCGATAGTACACCTCATGAAAAACACATAATTCTGACAATCTGTTCACCAATGGGGATCGCACCACACGTGGAGGACTGTGACACTTGGGGTACAGTCTTTGCTTCAATCTACACATAAACCCATGGTGTTCCATCTATGGCGTTAATACAAGACGTCCTAAGACAGATTCAAAATGAATACGGACCAGAACCTGCCTTAAATCTTGGTATGAAGTTACTAAAAGATTTCAAACAGGTCTTGGCTATACTATTAGCTAACATCAAAGGTGAAGCATCATCCGTGGCAATCCGCCAAAAACTAAAAGAAACTCATATAACAGAGCAACCATATGAACTTGCAAGAATTATAGAAAAATCCTATGAAGAACTAGGAAGAGATAGTTTGGAGGGGGAAACCAGTAAAACTCTAACTCACAGAAATTCCTGAGAAGGTTTTTATTAAAAATAATCTCACTACTCCTAAAAAGAAGTGGGAAAATACTACACAGACACTTCCTAAAGAGAAACGCTCTCTGTCCAGAGGTTGGTCTCCTCAAAAGGAGCTCTCTGAAAAGAGGTATAACCTCAGAAATAGGGATAATTTGAGAAAACCTGATAGATATCAAGATACTGATACACGTTCCTCTCGTACCTTTCAGACTTCCTTGCAGAAATCCGAAAGAAGAGGACGATCAGAACAAAAGGAAGAACGAGTGAAGTCCAAAGACGAACAGCACGTACCAAAAAATAAGAACACTCTAATCACCAAGAAGAAGGTAGCAAGTCTAAAAATCAGACATGCAGGGGATCCTGAGGACACAACTCAAGAACGAGAAGTGGGCCCAGACAATGCTAGATAGCGCAGCAGAAGTCACTATAGCTTGCAAGATCCCGAAGGATCATCTGGAGACAGTGGACTTGAATGAATGCATTCAAGTTGAAACTGCCGACACCAGGGTTAGTGTACCACATAAGTTATATGAAGTAACACTCCGGATGGAGGGGGACATAACTAGGAAAATAAAGGCACTCTTTTGCGAGACGCTATCTAAGGGTTATGACATTCTTCTAGCTGAACAAGACTGGCCACCTGAATTTGTCAGGGAGTGCCCACATGGTGAAGAGATCATTATGCCAGCCTTCTCTAATCACATTCCAATTCATAAAAAATACACCTATGCTAGAAAATGGGCTGTAGCCCAGGCTCCAGCATTATACAAAAATCACGTAGGATGGGATGAGGGTTCTCCTCACCATAAAATCCAGTTAAAAACTCAAACAAAAATGCAAAGGCAATATCCTGTTAAACAGGAAGCTAAAAAACAGTTCAGGGAGATTTTAAATCAACTTGAATACCAAAGGGTGATTGAAACATGCACCTCATCTCTGAACAATCCTTTGTTTCCTGTCTCCAAGCCAGACAATACATATTGTCTAGTTTTGGACTACAGACACTTAAACTCTTGTTGCAAAACTTTTGCAGTACAAAATGCACACAGTGCAGCACTGATGAATAACATTGTGCAGAAAAAATATAAAACCACATTAGATATTTCCAGCAGGTTCTTCTGTCAAAATATTGCACCAGAAAGCAGGCACTTGACCGTTTTCTCAATTATGGGGACACAGCGACAATTTTGCAGTCTCCCCCAGGGATTCAAGAATAGTCCAGGGTTATTTTCAGTCAGAGTAACAGAGTTACTGGAAACGTATGATGATGAGGCATTATCTTATGTCGATGACATATATCTTACAGACGATGATTTGGATGTGCCCCTGAAAAGAGTGAACACCATAATACTTGGGTTCACCTCTGAAGGGTACAAATTCAATTTTAAGAAATCATGAATTGCCCACCTCAACGTCCTATTTTTGGGATATGAACTTTCAATTGAAGGCAAAAGCCTTGCAGCAAACTTTCTAGAGAAATGTGCGCTGCTCCAACCTCCAAAAATGCTGAAAAACTTACAGTCAATTCTAGGTTTCCTGAATTTTGGAAGAACTTATGTTCTAAATTATGCAGAAAGGGTTAAACCTCTCTACGAACTAATAAAACCTGATTTCAAACCAACTAATTGGACTAAAAAACACACAGAAATTTTGTGTTCAGTGCAAACAGACATGTTAACAAAAACAAAGTTACAGTCACGCGACAACATGCGCAATCTTGTGATCCGAATCATCCCAGGGAGATCCGGATACATACCTAACCTTTAATGAAGGTGAAAAGGTACCAATAGCATACAAATCACACTTGTACACACAAGCAGAAATTCAAACTGCAGAAGCAAAAGAAAGAGCTCTCGCGCAGGGTAAACGCATAATGATCGTTACACCTGTACCTGCCTTAGAGGCAGTAACTAAAGCGAGCATTCCAAATGCTAAAGCTTTACATCCAAGATGGATACAATGGGTTAATTCTCTTGCTGCAACAGACGTTGAATACGTTTTTGACCACTACTTGAAAACACAAGAATTTCTACAACACGAACACGAATGTCCTCTGCCGACTGAGATTCTGCCACTAGAACATTACGGATGTATAATTTATACAGACGGATCAGCACAGCCTGCAATTGGGGGTAAACAAGCCTATAGTGCTGCGTGCGCGATTGTTAAAGGTCGCTGGCCAAAGGTACATTTCGACCTATGGTCACTAAAACTCAATCACTCGGGGACTGTACAGCTCAGCGAGCTAAACTACAGGCTTTCAAGATGGCGCTCGAAAATACCGATCGCGAATTCCCCACACTCATAGTGTGCGATTCGTATTACTGCGTCCAGTCTTACAATGAATATATGCAGAACTGGGTTCAAAATGGTTTCAAAGACGCAAAAGGTTGTACAATAAAGCATAAAATGCTTTGGGAACAAGTAGTTCTATTACAGAAAGAACTACAAAATACTCACGTGATCCATACACTGAGTCATCAGCGTGATGGCGTTCACGTTGAAGGGAATTCATTGGCTGATGAAGCCGCGAAGGCAGCTGTGCAAACGGCTTCCGTAGCTGCAATCCCTCCTTCAAAAACAAAAATAGACAGCGAAATAATGCAAGCTGTCACTGCTTCAGTAAAAGACACTCCCAAAAGGCTTTCCAGTAAAGTACTCATATATAATTGATGGAAATAATGTTCCGTTTGCTCGAATCCCTGGAGTGGGGGATAGGGCAATTCCAAACATGGAACATAGGTTCAGACTAATATTAGCAGCACATGAAGGGCTAGCATCTGCACACGCAGGAGTTTCCGCTCCAGTATCATTATTAAAACAGAGATACTGGTGGCCACGCATGAGGAAACAAACTAGAAACTATGTTCTAGAATGTGAAAACTGCCAAAAAACGAAAGTTTCAACCGTGAAACGACCTGCACAGACGCCCCTTCTAATTTCAGATAAACTATTAGCGTGCATTTACATGGACCACTGTGGTCCCTTACAAAGGGATGGCAACTATAAATATATCATGGTCGCAGTGGATTTCTGCTCAAGATTCATTTGGATGTGGCCTCAGCACTCGGCTGACGCCCGAACTGTTATAAAAGATTTGCGAGTCTTTATCGACACATATGTAATCGGCATGCTACATTCTAACCAGGGTCCTGCGTTTAGCTCTCGAGCTTACAAAGAGGCATGGCCAGCTTGGGCGTTGCATTGCGGTACTCAAGTCCATTCCATCCTGCTGTAGTGGAAATAAAAAACCGTGGCATAAAGCAACCTTTAACAGGTAGGGTATTAGGCTCGGGTGACGGGTGGGTCAAACATCTAATAAGTGTAAAACGTAGTCTTAATAATCTGCCAAGAAATTCTCTGGGTGGAATCACTCCATATGAAAAACTATATGGTTCTAGAATGCTCATTCAGGATCTTGATTGTCACACTTCAGTGGTGGAACAAAAACCTTTTGATATCAAAGACCGTTTGGCTGTTTTGCAGAACTTAAATGAAACAAGAAGTAGTCTGAGTGACACTATACAGAAGCCAGCAACCACTGAAGAAAAACCACCTGTCCCAGCAAGACCAGTCTGGATTCCAAAGATTGGGGATCTAGTCAGGGAAAAGATCAGGGTGAAGAAGGAATTTGGACCTTCTTACAGAAAACCAGTACCTGTCTTAGCAATCCACGGAACAAAATCAGTGTTACTACAGCCCCTTGCTGGAAAAAGGGAGAACAGAGTTGTGTCCATCGACCTGGTCAAACCACATCATGTGGTCGATAATAAATAGTAGGCCCAGTGGACACCAAGATGTAGCAGACGGCCAAATCTTGCTACAATCCAAGAGGTTCAAACTGAAAGACTTATCACCTTTGATAAACCTGCAGTGAGAAAAGAAGGACTATGCAACCAAGCCATGGAAATGGTACCTCTTGAGACCCAAATAACAGTTCGTCAAGAAACGCCTGTCTACAATGATATAGCCTCTGACTATACTAATATGACAAAAGAAGAAACAGCTCCAGTGATTCCAAACAATCCTGATGCAATTCCAACAATTGACAGAACTGCCTCAGGCTATTTCATCAACTTTGATACATTCTCTGAGGATCCCAGGGAACCTGAAACTACGCCAGCAAATAAAACTTTCAAAGAAAAAATAACAGAACTCTTTCATCAACTTGAAAATACATATCTGGTTTCACCAAGGGTTGAATTTTGGATTGTGTTAGGTGTACTATTTCTCGTACTTTGGCTCATTCTTGTTTTAAATTTGGGAAAGATGATAGATGGAAAATACAGTACAATGGATACAGCAAGTAAGAATATCAACTTGCTCCTGAAACGTCACAAATCATCTCATCGTGAGCGAAGAGACCTGTCATCAGTGAACATCACAGCCATTCCTATACCTGGTGGTATAGCATGGGACACAACTGATTATGACATTCATGACCCGGTGGAACTGTTAAAATTTCCACACCAGTTTAAGGTTTCTTTGAGTGACTTTGTCTCACCCAGCACATTTTCTGATTATTGGGACTTTGAAACTGTTAATAACATGATGACAGATTTAGAAATGTCAGCTCAATTCACAAAACATGAATACCTAGAAGGTTCATCAGATTATGGACAAATGTATTGCTTTAATCATTATGGTCACCATTATTTGCACAAATATGCAAACCCTAGATATGTTTTTACTTATAATCAATGGGAACAGTGTCCAACACCGCCAAAAGGCAGTTCAAAAACATTTTATGAACAGTTTCTATACTTCTCAGGGTTTAATGTCACAAATCCAGAAACGTTTTATTTCAAAAATGTGAATAAGACAGGAATGAAAAACATGTTTACTAATACTAAACAAATTTATTCTGCAACCTTTTATGCTCAGCTGTCTAAATTAGGTTTTAACTTTTGGAGAGACAACATTGAGACAAAACTGTCTGGGGCACAAAAGACTGGCAGGTGCAAGTTTTAGAAGCCTTATTCAGAGCCTGCATTATCCCAGAGCAAATAATGTTTTTAAATGACACTGTTCAACAAACATCTCATCTTGGCTTGGCTAAGATAAAATATTTAAACAAACCGTCCATACCCAAGCCTACACCGGACAGTAATGGCACAGCAGATGAGGAGGTAGATGTAACATATTTTACAACAGAACAGAACGCATCCTGATTGGAATAAATGGTTAATCTGGCCCACAGACACGAATAACTGTCAAGATAGATTCCTGAACAAAACACAAGGGTTCAAAGTAACTAGGCCAGATTTAAGATATTCTCAGAAACAACATCCAGGGATAGTTACAACATACAGTGTAGGAAAACTATGCCTTGAAAGGCTACAGAAATCCACACTTCCAGAAATTAAACAACACTTAACTTTACTTAAAGAAGGCGTTGATTTACAAGACTTCTTACTTGTACCTCGTAAACCACGTCAAAAACGTTTCATATACGCCGGTATATACCCTGCTTACAATGAAGCATGGAAAGTCACGCAAATGGAAACTGCAGAAAGAATACGAGAAATTGATCATATTAATTTAGAGAAAGCTCTCTCTGTAGTGGACAATGGGTTAACGACTCTGTCCTCCAGGATTTATTCTTTGGACAGCATTGTATCCGCTGCCATTGACATAATAGAGCAGGACTTGCTAATGTTACAACATGGTCAGTCTCAATTACGTTCTATATTGCTGCTAGGCTGGACGTTACAAAATCTCCTTTCAGACTATGTGCCATTGTGTCTAATTAACACCACGTCATTGTTCACTGTATTTACCCTTACAGATAGGCAAATCTCTTTGGCACAAAGTGGAGCAGACTATACGGTATTGAGCATAGAAAAACTGGAAAGATTCCCATTAAGTGTTTCCGAGAAGCCAGTTGTGGAATGGATAATACATGGCACCATCACAATACCAGTGACGATTTTCCAGTTTCAGTATTGCTTAAGACACATACTAGCGGGCCTGTATGAAAGGTTGGGTAAAGAGTACATTAAGTCGACCTGGAATTTACCATACACACACAAATGTTGGAGTGGGGGAAAGGAGGTATTTCTTAGTGGACAAAATTGTAAGAACTCACTAAGCGGTACACTTTTGTGTCAAGTTATTAATTTACACGGGGCCTGCGATGGTTCTTCAAATAACCTTTCTTGCCACCTGCACGGTTCTCCAGCAGCGGTGATAGACCCAGTTTTTAGGCAGCTATCCAATGGTAGCTACATAATGTTGAGTGATCACAGCTGTTGTGGAATGTTGCCAGGTATGGCCTATCTCGTTAGTGTGTCAGCCAGGGTTACTTGTTGTATGCAAGTATTGTTTCCTGAAAGCAAGACAGACAGGGAGTCACCGCTATGGCCTTCACTGAATATTTCTTCTATACGAATTGATACTTTAAGCAGAATGAAAGCCATTCTTTTGCAAAAAACGGTGCCACTGACAACGTCCAGAGAAACGTATGATCTGCAAGTCGCAAGGACTTCTGCAGAGATACTTGCCCTATTATCAACGAACTGTCCAATACATTTCGCGGAAATGTTAGGTTGTATCTTAAACATGTCTGATACGAGTGGTATTGTACATGTACATGTATTTAAGACAGTTTTTTCGGGACTGCACCCTTTGAAGCAGTCCTAGGCATTTTTCCAAATTCCGTGCACTCTGTGTTCGGCGGCCTGCCTCTCATTTTGGGACTCGTAGCAGGAATTCTATTTTTGCTTCTTCTGCTCCGATATGGTAAGTCCCGTCACCAGCGATACCCAGACTGCCATGGAGAACGCTCTCTTGGCCATGTGGTACCATGACAGAATTACACAGATTCTTGGCTTGCCTCGTTTAAGAGATCTGAATACCACATGGTTTCTTTCGTTCAGACCAATCTGGCAAGATTGCATCTTACCTGTTCTACGATGCCTGATTGGTGGAGAAGAATGCGTGTTGGACGTTTGTCTAACACTTCCATCAGCACTGCCAACGGATGTTGACGCTTTGCTAGGTCCAATAATGGCTCATGCATTGTGTTGCCCCCAACGGCTGCCAACCCTGATGACGGCATTCATAGAGATCTCACCAGCAACTACAGCTAATGGTGAGGTATGTGGAACAAAACAACACGAGAGGTACTCAAAGTCTGGGTGAAGAGAACTGTTGGAACCTGATGGTGTCCAATCTATGTGTTCAGATCACACCGTTGATCTTGAACAGGTGACACTATTATGTCAAAAAGGTGAGATAGAGAAGATACAAAGTCTATGAGGCTAGGAAACAGTACCCATCAGCCCACTCAAAAGTGGAGTATCGTCATCTGGGTTGTTAGAAAAGAAGGTGTCCGCTAGGCTTTTCCCCATCGGAAGTCTGAGGTTGCCTGATCATGGACCCTTGGATCGAGCATCCAACCCATAGAAGACAGTGTGTGAGCAGACAGGGCAAAAACAGTTGCAGTGCAGAAAAGAAAAGGAAAGTAATCCTGGTGATTTAAAAATACCTACTTTGATGACATAAGGAAACTTTATTGGGATTGACCATCAAACTGGTATCATTAAAAGCAGTATGCTGATAGCATGCAAGGAATTGCTATCTGTCATGTGTGTTACTTGGTCGACATGTTTCAGCCTTTAACGGCTTTCTTCAGGACCTATGATATGCTACTGCAACACATACTTATCGTGAATAGCACCGTGATTTATGACCAATCTCCCGTGGATTCAAAGGATAAAGGTGTATCTTCTCCTGTATAGACAGTATGGGAAACAAAAATTGTGACACAGTGTTAAATACATATATAGTGTAGTACACACCTCACACCTCTATACTAATATTAAAGTGCATCGAAATTATACTAAAACTCACCCTATATGTGGGGAGAAAGAGCCTCACCTCGCCTGGCAACTGCTCAGGTAGGAAGGAGGCCACGCACTAGGAAAAAGCGCATGGAATTGAAATTAGTTATCAAATGGCTGTTGATAACAGGCGTTTCAAAAAGCAATATCAAAGTAGGCAGATGTAGAAGGCCAGACTAGGAGAATCAGAGACTACCGAGATCCATCTCTAGACAGATTACAAATAATAACAAAGGGCCGACCAATGCCCGGGTTGTATCTCAAAGAGAGAGGGACTAGGCACTATCTGTTAGCACTAAGTCAGTGCAGAATAAAGCATTCTCATGGCCGAAGCCATCAGAGGATAAAGCGCGAGTGGAGCGCTAGAAACCTACCTCTCCGTCGTTGCCTCGGGTCGAGAGACTGAGCCGAGGGGGAGGTGAAGAGCTCACGTAGCGTGGAGGTTTTTAGCAAAAAGTGGCGGACCTGAGAGAGAGCTCTCCCTCAGTGCCTCGCTATTGGTTGTATGGTGTGAGCCAATCAATTTCCGCGCCGGATAGGCTAATCGGAAGTGTGAAACATGTGCGGCCTTCCCATTGGTTAAGTGATATAGGCCAATGGCACAGGTGTAGGCTTGTTTACATAACTAGAGGCAGCGCGCGCGAGCATGCCTCTCAGAGTCATTCCATTAAAACCAAAATATCGGGTAGCGGACCTTGGAGTAGAACGGTAGAACGAGTGCAACCATTGGTTTCTTAGTTCAACCAATGGCTGTTAGTGTATCGCCAAACCCATTACTTAACAAGCTTTATCACAGAGAGCGTGATTGGACACATACCGGCACGTTTGTAATAGGTAACTGCAAAACGCGCTGTAGTGTTTCTGTAAAGTAAACCCCAAGATCTTGTGCTGGAAAAATAATATCGAACCCAGCGGATTTAAACACAGCTATATGTGAACAAAGATGTATGTCGCCACATATAAAGGGGCAGTGTTCTATGCACGTGACTGTGGTGTACATAACAACACCTGATGTGACTGCGTGTGCTGCTGTAAGGCTGTCAGTGAGCATGAAATCAGTCAAGCCTTGCCATTGGTTTAGTGATGTCAACCAATGGAAATGGTGTAGGTTTCATTGCGGAACTAAAAGCAGCCCGCGCACAGAAGACCTATCCGAGTCATTCAGTTGTACGCAGTCCGTCAGGGTAGCGGACCTCATTGTAGGATCATGGAAGGAGTATTAACATAGGATGTTTTGGCTCTACAGACTCATGTCTAAAAGACTTTAAACAAATAAAGACAGAGAGCATAATCGTGATAGTGTGAGCTACTCCCACGAAGGCTCGTAGAAAAAGAGAACCATCGGAATGATGTTACTGCAGGGTAAACCCCAAGATGTAAAGGGGGGTGATTAATGTCAACACGGCGGATTTACACACAAATGTATGTCGACAGAAGTGTATATCACCATCAGTGAGGGGGCAGTGTTAATGTAGGTAGCCATAGTGTGCATAACCAGACATAATGTGCCTGCGTGTGCTACTGAAAAGGTGCGAAGGGTAGCAAGATGATCAAGTTTCAGATGGAGGGCCACGTCGGCGTGGACTGTCCAGATAAGAGCCTGTGCTGGGCGGCTCCTAGGAAGGCTGAATATAAGGCTCCCAATGTAGACATGATAGAGTGTCAATCCTACAGGTTACTGGATGCTTATAGTTGCATCCAAGGAATGTCATTGTTTAACCCTTCACTGTCACTACGCAGTTTGTAGACCCATCTTTGCTCTTTCCTCAGGAGAAACAGTGAAATGTCTGTGATGTAACTGGGTATGTGTGGTTGTTCTAAGATCAACCACTTGAGTTCGTCAGGATGGTGTTTCTTCTCAAGAAAATGCGAGGTGAGGCGGGTAGCCTGTTTGTTGCGTCTAATCGTGCTCTTATGCTCTTGGATGCGCAATTTGATTTTTCTCGCTGTCATGCCTATGTACCTGAGGCCACAAGGACAGGTGATTTGGTAAATAACTTTGTCACTATTGCAATTGGTGTGGCGCCTGAGTATCCAAGGGCGGTTAGTGCCAATATCAACTTCGAGGGTCTTGCTGGTTTGGGCACACACTGAGCAGTTTCCGCAGGGAAAGTGTCCCTGCACTGGGGGAAGGTTCCACAGGTTGGAAGTGGATTCAGCAAATCCCTCACGAGGTCTTGTGTGTACAAGAGCGTCTCTTAAATTTGCTCCTCTCTTGAAAGAGAACATTGGTAAAGGGATTTTTTCGCCAGAGCTGTTAAGAATGTGCCATTTTTGTCTAATAATTTTTTGAATTTTAGACGAAGAGGTGTTGTATATGGTGACACACACCATTCTGTTAAGGGGTGGTTTCACAACTGGCGGTTCTAATAAGGCCTCACGGTGATTATTGGCAGCACGTTTAAAGCTTCTGCGAACCAAAGATTTAGGGTAGCGCCGCGCTTTCAGCTTACTGGAGAGGTCTCCCGCTTTGGAGCGAAAATCTGCAGTGTCAGAACAATTCCTCCGAACCCTGAGGAACTGCCCAAAAGGAAGGTTCTCCCTCAGGGAGCGGGGATGATGGCTATCGAATCTGAGCAGTGAGTTCCGTGCCATAGGTTTTCGATATAGAGAGCTCGCCAGATGTCCATCTTGTGGAAAAATTGTCAAATCAAGGAAAGGGAGTTCAGTTCTGCTGTACTCCAACGTGAATCTGAGATAGGAGTTCTGTCCATTCAACCATTCTTGGAAAAGCTGGAGTGATTGTATATCTCCTTGCCAGACTACTATGATATCATCAATGTACCGCTTCCACAATTTCAGTTGTTTGTAATGTGGATTGGTGTTGGTCAGTACATGTTGAGTCTCAAAATGATGGACATACAGATTCGCTAGGCTGGGTGCGAATTTACTGCCCATAGACGTCCCCGAGATCTGTAAGTACAGAGATTCCTCGAAGGCGAAAAAATTTTCAGTCATGGCAATCCTTGCCAGTTCCATTATAAAATGGATAGGGGTAACACTGTCCATCGAGAAATCTTCTAGGAGTGTTTTGACCGTCTCTAGTGTCTCAGTTTGCGGTATACAGGTGTACAATGATTCGACATCAAAACTTGCTAAGATGTCGGTGTTGGTGTCAAAAGGGACATCAGGTAGTTTGCGTAGGATGTCCTTTGTATCCTGAAGATATGTTGGCATGGTTTTTACAATCGGACTGAGAAACACATCAACAAAAGTTGATAGAGGTTCTAACAAAGATCCAATTCCTGAGATGATAGGGCGGCCAGGAGGTGGTCTGGCCGGTTTATGAATCTTTGGAAGAGTGTAAAAATATGGAATAGTGGGACATTTAGTGACTAAAAAATTAGCCTCTTGTGAGGTGATCCATCCCTCAGTGCTTGCTTCTTCCACTAGATATTTGATCTCATTGGTGAGTCTGGCGGTGGGATTGGTGGTAAGTAGGGTGTAAAACTGTGTGTTGCCTAATTGTCTGAGACATTCAGTACGATATGTATTGGTGTCTTGCACGACAATGGCTCCCCCCTTAACCGCCGGTTTGATCACTATTGTACTATCCTTGGAGAGGGTCTTTAAGGCGGCTCTGTCTCTTTTTGAAAGGTTCTGGTAGTTGCCTTCTTTAGAGAAATTGATAGATTTCAAATCTTGCAACACTGCTGCCTCAAAAGTGCCAACCTTGGGTGGTACTTGTTGTAGTAGAGGCATAAAAGTGGATTTGCCTTTAAGCCCTGTGCTTATGTCTTCAATCGGTATAACAGGCTCTTTGTCCTTGAAGAAAAAATGTAGCCTGATTGTCCTGAAAAAACGTTCGATTTCACTCCTTAACAAAAATGGTTCTCCACAATTGGTAGGAACAAACCCAAGACCTCTGTTGAGAACCTCCTGTTCGCTGGGGGTTATAACCCGGCTGCTCAAGTTCACAACCAGATCTTCAGGGGGCTGTATTGTAGAGTCTACTGGCCTCGTTTGTTGTGGGTCGTAGGGGCATCTTGATCGACTGCCCATTGCACGTGGCCTTGTCCCTGGCCTCTCCGTCTGCCTCGGTTCCAACCACGGCCCTGTCCTAAAAAAGCCTGGTTGTCAAAATACTGAGGCTGCATAGGATAATGGGACATTGGTGGGGGAAATTGAGGATAACCCCATAGGGCGGGTGGCCACCATGGTCCTGTCTGATACATATTGCCCCGTCCATTATATCTCCTGTTGGATCGATTGTTTCGACCTCTGCCCCTTGGTTGACTGATTTCCTCGCTGTCTGAGGTAGAGGAGTCGGTGTCTGAGGATGTGGCGTAGGAGGAACCTTGAGTGTTCTTCTGTTTATGAGAGTCAGTGGGAGTGTAGTTATCACTGGTGTATGGGTATATTCTCTCATGTGAAAATTTGGCCAGGTCTTTCTTGAACTTCTCTATTTTGGCCAAAAAAATAGGTTCTTTATACTCCTTATTAGCCTTGTTAGAGTCCTCTTGCTGTTTCTCAAATTTCTTGGCTGTCAAGGTAGTTTGAATTTGTCCCTCCAGGATCTGGATTTCAACCAAAATGGCGTCTACAATTCTTTTGGCTGTGGTAATTATTAAAATAAGCCAATCTCTGGTACAGCGCCAGGCTATAAGAGACCAGTCCTTGATAAAGGCCTTGTCTGTAAGAAAGAGCCTCGGCGCATTGGTCACTATGAGACCTGTAGGTGAACATTTTCCATGTAAATACTCCGCCATGATCTGTCCATGTATAATGGTGCGGGAATTACTTTTTTTAAGATTGAGTACTGTCTCCCAATCTGCCACTATGGTGGGTGTCGGCGTTGGGAGTTGATCTAACATACTCGGATTTTCTGATAGGATGGATGATAAAGTCTCATCATCGAAACCTAATCCGCCAAAATCTGCCATGGTATCGCTAATTGAAACTGTCAAACAATGCTCGCACTGTGGTGCGAAAATGTAGAAAAAGAGAGGGACCCGCAGCCTCAGCTGCACAAATAGGCCGAAAACATACAGAGTATTGGAGGGTCCTAGGGGAAATAGTTTATAGACAGAGAAGGTACCTTGTACCCCAACTCATTCAGCAAAACAACACGAGAGGTACTCAAAGTCTGGGTGAAGAGAACTGTTGGAACCTGATGGTGTCCAATCTATGTGTTCAGATCACACCGTTGATCTTGAACAGGTGACACTATTATGTCCAAGAGGTGAGATAGAGAAGATACAAAGTCTATGAGGCTAGGAAACAGTACCCATCAGCCCACTCAAAAGTGGAGTATCGTCATCTGGGTTGTTGGAAAAGAAGGTGTCCGCTAGGCTTTTCCCCATCGGAAGTCTGAGGTTGCCTGATCATGGACCCTTGGATCGAGCATCCAACCCATAGAAGACAGTGTGTGAGCAGACAGGGCAAAAACAGTTGCAGTGCAGAAAAGAAAAGGAAAGTAATCCTGGTGATTTAAAAATACCTACTTTGATGACATAAGGAAACTTTATTGGGATTGACCATCAAACTGGTATCATTAAAAGCAGTATGCTGATAGCATGCAAGGAATTGCTATCTGTCATGTGTGTTACTTGGTCGACATGTTTCAGCCTTTAACGGCTTTCTTCAGGACCTATGATATGCTACTGCAACACATACTTATCGTGAATAGCACCGTGATTTATGACCAATCTCCCGTGGATTCAAAGGATAAAGGTGTATCTTCTCCTGTATAGACAGTATGGGAAACAAAAATTGTGACACAGTGTTAAATACATACATAGTGTAGTACACACCTCACACCTCTATACTAATATTAAAGTGCATCGAAATTATACTAAAACTCACCCTATATGTGGGGAGAAAGAGCCTCACCTCGCCTGGCAACTGCTCAGGTAGGAAGGAGGCCACGCACTAGGAAAAAGCGCATGGAATTGAAATTAGTTATCAAATGGCTGTTGATAACAGGCGTTTCAAAAAGCAATATCAAAGTAGGCAGATGTAGAAGGCCAGACTAGGAGAATCAGAGACTACCGAGATCCATCTCTAGACAGATTACAAATAATAACAAAGGGCCGACCAATGCCCGGGTTGTATCTCAAAGAGAGAGGGACTAGGCACTATCTGTTAGCACTAAGTCAGTGCAGAATAAAGCATTCTCATGGCCGAAGCCATCAGAGGATAAAGCGCGAGTGGAGCGCTAGAAACCTACCTCTCCGTCGTTGCCTCGGGTCGAGAGACTGAGCCGAGGGGGAGGTGAAGAGCTCACGTAGCGTGGAGGCTTTTAGCAAAAAGTGGCGGACCTGAGAGAGAGCTCTCCCTCAGTGCCTCGCTATTGGTTGTATGGTGTGAGCCAATCAATTTCCGCGCCGGATAGGCTAAACGGAAGTGTGAAACATGTGCGGCCTTCCCATTGGTTAAGTGATATAGGCCAATGGCACAGGTGTAGGCTTGTTTACATAACTAGAGGCAGCGCGCGCGAGCACGCCTCTCAGAGTCATTCCATTAAAACCAAAATATCGGGTAGCGGACCTTGGAGTAGAACGGTAGAAGGAGTGCAACCATTGGTTTCTTAGTTCAACCAATGGCTGTTAGTGTATCGCCAAACCCATTACTTAACAAGCTTTATCACAGAGAGCGTGATTGGACACATACCGGCACGTTTGTAATAGGTAACTGCAAAACGCGCGGTAGTGTTTCTGTAAAGTAAACCCCAAGATCTTGTGCTGGGAAAATAATGTCGAACCCAGCGGATTTAAACACAGCTATATGTGAACAAAGATGTATGTCGCCACATATAAAGGGGCAGTGTTCTATGCACGTGACTGTGGTGTACATAACAACACCTGATGTGACTGCGTGTGCTGCTGTAAGGCTGTCAGTGAGCATGAAATCAGTCAAGCCTTGCCATTGGTTTAGTGATGTCAACCAATGGAAATGGTGTAGGTTTCATTGCGGAACTAAAAGCAGCCCGCGCACAGAAGACCTATCCGAGTCATTCAGTTGTACGCAGTCCGTCAGGGTAGCGGACCTCATTGTAGGATCATGGAAGGATCATGGAAGGAGTATTAACTGTTTCCTAGCCTCATAGACTTTGTATCTTCTCTATCTCACCTCTTTGACATAATAGTGTCACCTGTTCAAGATCAACGGTGTGATCTGAACACATAGATTGGACACCATCAGGTTCCAACAGTTCTCTTCACCCAGACTTTGAGTACCTCTCGTGTTGTTTTGCTGAATGAGTTGGGGGACAAGGTACCTTCTCTGTCTATAAACTATTTCCCCTAGGACCCTCCAATACTCTGTATGTTTTCGGCCTATTTGTGCAGCTGAGGCTGCGGGTCCCTCTCTTTTTCTACATTTTCGCACCACAGTGCGAGCATTGTTTGACAGTTTCAATTAGCGATACCATGGCAGATTTTGGCGGATTAGGTTTCGATGATGAGACTTTATCATCCATCCTATCAGAAAATCCGAGTATGTTAGATCAACTCCCAACGCCGACACCCACCATAGTGGCAGATTGGGAGACAGTACTCAATCTTAAAAAAAGTCATTCCCGCACCATTATACATGGACAGATCATGGCGGAGTATTTACATGGAAAATGTTCACCTACAGGTCTCATAGTGACCAATGCGCCGAGGCTCTTTCTTACAGACAAGGCCTTTATCAAGGACTGGTCTCTTATAGCCTGGCGCTGTACCAGAGATTGGCTTATTTTAATAATTACCACAGCCAAAAGAATTGCAGACGCCATTTTGGTTGAAATCCAGATCCTGGAGGGACAAATTCAAACTACCTTGACAGCCAAGAAATTTGAGAAACAGCAAGAGGACTCTAACAAGGCTAATAAGGAGTATAAAGAACCTATTTTTTTGGCCAAAATAGAGAAGTTCAAGAAAGACCTGGCCAAATTTTCACATGAGAGAATATACCCATACACCAGTGATAACTACACTCCCACTGACTCTCATAAACAGAAGAACACTCAAGGTTCCTCCTACGCCACATCCTCAGACACCGACTCCTCTACCTCAGACAGCGAGGAAATTAGTCAACCAAGGGGCAGAGGTCGAAACAATCGATCCAACAGGAGATATAATGGACGGGGCAATATGTATCAGACAGGACCATGGTGGCCACCCGCCCCATGGGGTTATCCTCAATTTCCCCCACCAATGTCCCATTATCCTATGCAGCCTCAGTATTTTGACAACCAGGCTTTTTTAGGACAGGGCCGTGGTTGGAACTGAGGCAGACGGAGAGGCCAGGTACAAGGCCACGTGCAATGGGCAGTCGATCAAGATGCCCCTACGACCCACAACAAACGAGGCCAGTAGACTCTACAATACAGCCCCCTGAAGATCTGGTTGTGAACTTGAGCAGCCGGGTTATAACCCCCAGCGAACAGGAGGTTCTCAACAGAGGTCTTGGGTTTGTTCCTACCAATTGTGGAGAACCATTTTTGTTAAGGAGTGAAATCGAACGTTTTTTCAGGACAATCAGGCTACATTTTTTCTTCAAGGACAAAGAGCCTGTTATACCGATTGAAGACATAAGCACAGGGCTTAAAGGCAAATCCACTTTTATGCCTCTACTACAACAAGTACCACCCAAGGTTGGCACTTTTGAGGCAGCAGTGTTGCAAGATTTGAAATCTATCAATTTCTCTAAAGAAGGCAACTACCAGAACCTTTCAAAAAGAGACAGAGCCGCCTTAAAGACCCTCTCCAAGGATACTACAATAGTGATCAAACCGGCGGATAAGGGGGGAGCCATTGTCGTGCAAGACACCAATACATATCGTACTGAATGTCTCAGACAATTAGGCAACACACAGTCTTACACCCTACTTACCACCAATCCCACCGCCAGACTCACCAATGAGATCAAATATCTAGTGGAAGAAGCAAGCACTGAGGGATGGATCACCTCACAAGAGGCTAATTTTTTAGTCACTAAATGTCCCACTATTCCATATTTTTACACTCTTCCAAAGATTCATAAACCAGCCAGACCACCTCCTGGCCGCCCTATCATCTCAGGAATTGGATCTTTGTTAGAACCTCTATCAACTTTTGTTGATGTGTTTCTCAGTCCGATTGTAAAAACCATGCCAACATATCTTCAGGATACAAAGGACATCCTACGCAAACTACCTGATGTCCCTTTTGACACCAACACCGACATCTTAGCAAGTTTTGATGTCGAATCATTGTACACCTGTATACCGCAAACTGAGACACTAGAGACGGTCAAAACACTCCTAGAAGATTTCTCGATGGACAGTGTTACCGCTATCCATTTTATAATGGAACTGGCAAGGATTGCCATGACTGAAATTTTTTTCGCCTTCGAGGAATCTCTGTACTTACAGATCTCGGGGACGTCTATGGGCAGTAAATTCGCACCCAGCCTAGCGAATCTGTATGTCCATCATTTTGAGACTCAACATGTACTGACCAACACCAATCCACATTACAAACAACTGAAATTGTGGAAGCGGTACATTGATGATATCATAGTAGTCTGGCAAGGAGATATACAATCACTCCAGCTTTTCCAAGAATGGTTGAATGGACAGAACTCCTATCTCAGATTCACGTTGGAGTACAGCAGAACTGAACTCCCTTTCCTTGATTTGACAATTTTTCCACAAGATGGACATCTGGCGAGCTCTCTATATCGAAAACCTATGGCACGGAACTCACTGCTCAGATTCGATAGCCATCATCCCCGCTCCCTGAGGGAGAACCTTCCTTTTGGGCAGTTCCTCAGGGTTCGGAGGAATTGTTCTGACACTGCAGATTTTCGCTCCAAAGCGGGAGACCTCTCCAGTAAGCTGAAAGCGCGGCGCTACCCTAAATCTTTGGTTCGCAGAAGCTTTAAACGTGCTGCCAATAATCACCGTGAGGCCTTATTAGAACCGCCAGTTGTGAAACCACCCCTTAACAGAATGGTGTGTGTCACCATATACAACACCTCTTCGTCTAAAATTAAAAAAATTATTAGACAAAAATGGCGCATTCTTAACAGCTCTGGCGAAAAAATCCCTTTACCAATGTTCTCTTTCAAGAGAGGAGCAAATTTAAGAGACGCTCTTGTACACACAAGACCTCGTGAGGGATTTGCTGAATCTACTTCCAACCTGTGGAACCTTCCCCCAGTGCAGGGACACTTTCCCTGCGGAAACTGCTCAGTGTGTGCCCAAACCAGCAAGACCCTCGAAGTTGATATTGGCACTAACCGCCCTTGGATACTCAGGCGCCACACCAATTGCAATAGTGACAAAGTTATTTACCAAATCACCTGTCCTTGTGGCCTCAGGTACATAGGCATGACAGCGAGAAAAATCAAATTGCGCATCCAAGAGCATAAGAGCACGATTAGACGCAACAAACAGGCTACCCGCCTCACCTCGCATTTTCTTGAGAAGAAACACCATCCTGACGAACTCAAGTGGTTGATCTTAGAACAACCACACATACCCAGTTACATCACAGACATTTCACTGTTTCTCCTGAGGAAAGAGCAAAGATGGGTCTACAAACTGCGTAGTGACAGTGAAGGGTTAAACGATGACATTCCTTGGATGCAACTATAAGCATCCAGTAACCTGTAGGATTGACACTCTATCATGTCTACATTGGGAGCCTTATATTCAGCCTTCCTAGGAGCCGCCCAGCACAGGCTCTTATCTGGACAGTCCACGCCGACGTGGCCCTCCATCTGAAACTTGATCATCTTGCTACCCTTCGCACCTTTTCAGTAGCACACGCAGGCACATTATGTCTGGTTATGCACACTATGGCTACCTACATTAACACTGCCCCCTCACTGATGGTGATATACACTTCTGTCGACATACATTTGTGTGTAAATCCGCCGTGTTGACATTAATCACCCCCCTTTACATCTTGGGGTTTACCCTGCAGTAACATCATTCCGATGGTTCTCTTTTTCTACGAGCCTTCGTGGGAGTAGCTCACACTATCACGATTATGCTCTCTGTCTTTATTTGTTTAAAGTCTTTTAGACATGAGTCTGTAGAGCCAAAACATCCTATGTTAATACTCCTTCCATGATCCTACAATGAGGTCCGCTACCCTGACGGACTGCGTACAACTGAATGACTCGGATAGGTCTTCTGTGCGCGGGCTGCTTTTAGTTCCGCAATGAAACCTACACCATTTCCATTGGTTGACATCACTAAACCAATGGCAAGGCTTGACTGATTTCATGCTCACTGACAGCCTTACAGCAGCACACGCAGTCACATCAGGTGTTGTTATGTACACCACAGTCACGTGCATAGAACACTGCCCCTTTATATGTGGCGACATACATCTTTGTTCACATATAGCTGTGTTTAAATCCGCTGGGTTCGACATTATTTTCCCAGCACAAGATCTTGGGGTTTAATTTACAGAAACACTACCGCGCGTTTTGCAGTTACCTATTACAAACGTGCCGGTATGTGTCCAATCACGCTCTCTGTGATAAAGCTTGTTAAGTAATGGGTTTGGCGATACACTAACAGCCATTGGTTGAACTAAGAAACCAATGGTTGCACTCCTTCTACCGTTCTACTCCAAGGTCCGCTACCCGATATTTTGGTTTTAATGGAATGACTCTGAGAGGCGTGCTCGCGCGCGCTGCCTCTAGTTATGTAAACAAGCCTACACCTGTGCCATTGGCCTATATCACTTAACCAATGGGAAGGCCGCACATGTTTCACACTTCCGATTAGCCTATCCGGCGCGGAAATTGATTGGCTCACACCATACAACCAATAGCGAGGCACTGAGGGAGAGCTCTCTCTCAGGTCCGCCACTTTTTGCTAAAAACCTCCACGCTACGTGAGCTCTTCACCTCCCCCTCGGCTCAGTCTCTCGACCCGAGGCAACGACGGAGAGGTAGGTTTCTAGCGCTCCACTCGCGCTTTATCCTCTGATGGCTTCGGCCATGAGAATGCTTTATTCTGCACTGACTTAGTGCTAACAGATAGTGCCTAGTCCCTCTCTCTTTGAGATACAACCCGGGCATTGGTCGGCCCTTTGTTATTATTTGTAATCTGTCTAGAGATGGATCTCGGTAGTCTCTGATTCTCCTAGTCTGGCCTTCTACATCTGCCTACTTTGATATTGCTTTTTGAAACGCCTGTTATCAACAGCCATTTGATAACTAATTTCAATTCCATGCGCTTTTTCCTAGTGCGTGGCCTCCTTCCTACCTGAGCAGTTGCCAGGCGAGGTGAGGCTCTTTCTCCCCACATATAGGGTGAGTTTTAGTATAATTTCGATGCACTTTAATATTAGTATAGAGGTGTGAGGTGTGTACTACACTATGTATGTATTTAACACTGTGTCACAATTTTTGTTTCCCATACTGTCTATACAGGAGAAGTAACACCTTTATCCTTTGAATCCACGGGAGATTGGTCATAAATCACGGTGCTATTCACGATAAGTATGTGTTGCAGTAGCATATCATAGGTCCTGAAGAAAGCCGTTAAAGGCTGAAACATGTCGACCAAGTAACACACATGACAGATAGCAATTCCTTGCATGCTATCAGCATACTGCTTTTAATGATACCAGTTTGATGGTCAATCCCAATAAAGTTTCCTTATGTCATCAAAGTAGGTATTTTTAAATCACCAGGATTACTTTCCTTTTCTTTTCTGCACTGCAACTGTTTTTGCCCTGTCTGCTCACACACTGTCTTCTATGGGTTGGATGCTCGATCCAAGGGTCCATGATCAGGCAACCTCAGACTTCCGATGGGGAAAAGCCTAGCGGACACCTTCTTTTCCAACAACCCAGATGACGATACTCCACTTTTGAGTGGGCTGATGGGTACTGTTTCCTAGCCTCATAGACTTTGTATCTTCTCTATCTCACCTCTTTGACATAATAGTGTCACCTGTTCAAGATCAACGGTGTGATCTGAACACATAGATTGGACACCATCAGGTTCCAACAGTTCTCTTCACCCAGACTTTGAGTACCTCTCGTGTTGTTTTGCTGAATGAGTTGGGGGACAAGGTACCTTCTCTGTCTATAAACTATTTCCCCTAGGACCCTCCAATACTCTGTATGTTTTCGGTTCGAGGTATGTGGAACAACAGGCACACAGGTACCATCTACTGCGAACATTGCTAATGCGACTGACGCTGACGGTGATGCTTCTCATCTGTGCACAATTGATCTACTTAATGAAGTAGTTCCACTTTCACCTACTGTGGTAGACAATTTATTTGCCAGCTTAGACAATTTGATGTTTTCCCCTGACACCGAGAATAACTTATGAAATCTGCACACAGCGTTCCATGAACTCTGAATTCGGCCTTCATTTTTCAAAAACAAAGCTTCTAACTTTGGAACCCTATTTTTTCTACTATTTTGATTTGACTTTTTCCAAAATTGATCTCTTTTTGGCACAAAGTAAGCTACTTAAAGTAGAACTAGGAAATTCTTTTTCGAACACTTCCTAGAGACAATATTTGACCTTGTCCTCAAAAACAATAACAGTCTATATATTCTGCTCTGGAATGGTCTCGAACTTTTTCTTCTGTAAACTTAGAGCCATTTCATAAAAATGTAAACTCATGATTCATTCAGTTAGCATTGTTAATATCATACCATATGCTTAGGGTGACATCATTCCTTTTATATGCTTACTGTACACATGCTCATTTTTCGTGTGCAACCATTTTAACATGCATGTTGTGTATTTTGGGTGGGATTGTAAACACATGCTTTAGATATGTTTTAAACATGCTTATAGTTGGTAATGTCAAACATAATAAAATGGAGTGGGTGTTGTAGAGCATTTTAGGACCCTAGTGTAATTTTCCCGATTCATGCCCTTATATATTGGTATAAATCACCATATCCTTATATAGGCATAGAAATCATAACCATATTAAGACACAGCTCCGGCAGTCCAAATACGGCATGGCTACTTCCACTAGTTCCGAAAATCCACAATGATTTCTTGGAAAAACTCGCCTTCAGCACTCAGGGACTTCCCCTTGCTTGAGTATTGATTTATCCAAGAACTCATGGCGTTTTCAAAGAACTGAGTCTTTGATAACGTTATTATGTCCAACCTTACGTCAAACTTGTCACCTTCAAGGTATACATATGCCCACACTTGCCCAGGCAAAGATACGGTGGTTTGGAGCAGTTTGACTATCTACCTACATGACACAGCTAGCCGTAGCAAGTGAGAAATCCAGCTCCAGTGTTTCCAAGCTACGCTTGCGTGTTGTTGGGAAATCGAGTCCTGAGAGAGAGAGCGAGAGAGAGAGAGATACCAGACCTCCTTCATTCTAAACCAAGGTACGGAGCTGATTAGACCCTTAGAGAATTCTTGGATAGATTCTTGGCAAAGAATACTGAAACTAAGCTACACCTCACTTACTTCTTCCCTCGTACTAGACTTAGGTTAGGTACACCAGGGTAGGCGTATTATAGAAGCACCAGTACTTTTAGTCTTTATTTATTAATGTATGTATTCTATGTATTTTATGCCTTAGAAACCATATCATGCTTTTACAGTATTATTTAATAATACTCTTCGTACTGTACGCATTGTACTTCGCAATCAGTATTACGATTGTAGCAGTTCATTTCTTCTGCATGATAACGAAGACTGTTCAATAAATACTTTTATTGAAAACGCCTGTCTCTCTATTTCTCTGCACCTCTGGTGAAACGAAGCATGCATGATTGACTGAGTGAAATAACTATCTATTGTTTCCGCGACTCTAGAGATATATTTCTTATTATTGGCAAACAAAGTTGTCATGTTTATGCGGTTGTCAGAAACTAATCCCTTCTTGTTTATTCGAGAAAGTTTCTAGTGACCTCTGAGCTAGCTGGCACTCACAATTAAGTCTAATATATTCGATAGAGACCTAGTTGACCTAAGTCCTACGTCAAATCTATAGTATATATTATTCCAAAGCGCGGAGCCTATTGGGAATTTAGGAACTACACTACAGGTTATGCTACTGTATGATGAGGTATATCAGTTTGTCACATGGATAATATCATCAGTGATGTCATTTGAGATGTCATCAGTGATGTCACTGACCATGTCATGAATGATGTAATATGTGACATCATCAGCAGTGGATTGTGGGCGCGCAAGTTATAGTTAGTACAACTAACTATAACGGGGGAATTTCAATGGTTTTATACGAGTGAAATGTCTAGCTAACTATAACACCCCAAAAACCTATGTTTTTTTCAGTGAATTTCTAAGGTTTTTTAAATGCCTATTCCTAACTATAACGTATCTGAAACCTATGGTTTTTTCAGTGAATTTCGAAGGTTTTTTAAATGCTAATTCCTAACTATAACATGTATGAAACCTATGTTTTTTTTCAGTGAATTTCAAAGGTTTTTTAAATGCTAATTCCTAACTATAACATGTCTGAAACCTATGTTTTGTTTCTGAATTTCAAAGATTTTTTAAATGCTAATTTGTAAATATTTTTATTGTTTTTTATATGTTCTAACTACATTTTTTTAATCTTTTTATTTTTAGATGTTATTTTTTAAATGACCTTACACTTTTTTTATAAAAAATGTTTCCATTAAAATATATATTTTTCATTATTTTATATTGTTTATAATATACTTAAATTATTATTTTTGTTTTTTTTGCAGTTCCGCACCCTACGAACACCCTACTCATTTACTGCGCGAAACGTGTCTGCCATTTAAAGGTCGCTGTCCAGGATCCGCGAAGGGTGTGTGACAGGTACAACTTTTCCCACGCGGTTGCTAGGCAACTTGTGCGCGACGCCTTGCGCATATGTAAGATGTCCGTATAATGCGACGTGACGGACGCGCTCTAAACAGTTGAAAGAATGCAAATTACCAAAGACGCGCGGAAGCCCACGTCTTTTTAAAAAAAATATATCGCTAGATCGTGCAGATCATACGCTCACCCCGCGAAAAATAGGGGCCCCGGGAGACCTTGTGGAACCCCCTGAGGAGACCTAGAGGATGAGGATGTGTCTACCCTCCCCCTTTTCCCATTTTAAACACACATTTCACATGCTTCTTCAGCCTCCCTTGTACCGAGATATAAAATGGCTGCCAACAGTTTCTAGTTTCGAATGTTGACCACCACTTGACAGCCAATTAGCCTTCAGTGCGGGATCGGAAGGGTGTGCTTATGGTACGATGACAATAAGCGAGGCATACGTATTCTAATTTGTAGGGGGAAGTGGGCCGCGTGGCCCCCCTCCCGTGCCCAATTCCGGGTACCGGGGTCCCCACCCCCCGGGGCATGGCGAATTATAAATTATTATTTCATGGAGGAGGGCTGCAAAGCCCCCCTCCTGAAGCCACTTCAAGACCACAGGGACATCCGAATTCCATCTATGTATGTACCCCGTAGGAGTTGCCTTCACATTGTGCATGCATTTGTGGTAGCGCATGCATATTAATGTTACACATGCGCACAATACGTCCCACCGGCAGGCTATGTACCCCTAACGTATTTCATTTTGTTTGCGCATGCTCACTTACAACATGCCAAATCACAGCTTTCACACCCAGTGACATCATGCTCAAACAATCATCCTTCTGCAAAGCATTTATAAGCTACCAACCTTCTTGCACTTTTCCTATTCCGCAGTCACATCCATTGAGAGTGTTCGTATCCACTTCTTCATAGGTGAGCACTTTTTTTAAGAGTAATTAAATTAATTAATCTGAACAATCTTTAAATACCCCGTAAATGCAAATTTATGTTCGATTTGGCAATGCTATTTTTAAGCACGCTTTCCTGCTTTTTAGGTCTCGTAGAGAGACCTAATGCCGTCCATCCACAAAGCTGACTTTTTACGATGAGGATTTTCAACAGTTCACGAGAATCCCAATCACGTGACCTGCTCTCATGCACGAGCCTTCCCCCTGCCAGCAGCCTTTCTCCTTTCACAGCCATCTGTTCCTCTCTCCCCGCCCCGCCGTCACTTATTCACAGCTGCAGGCCGTCCTAATTGCTTTTTTTTTTCAGCCTGGCTACTTCAAAGGGTCCGGTTTCGGCTGCCCAGCCCCCTGCAATGCAGAGATCTTCTTTTGCGTTTCTTTTTTGCTCTCTCTCCCTGCTTCGGTCTGGGCCTGTAGATAATCACTTGTGCACAGATCTAGCTCTCTGACTCCCCCCGCCGTCACTTATTCACGGCCCCAGGCCGTGACTCGTTTTATTGCTTGTTTTCTTCTTGTTTCATTTCGCGGCCGATTTTCGTTTCTAATGCTGCCGCTAATGCTTGTCTCTCTCTCACTTTATCTTCCTCTCGATTGTCTGTTCACCATGTCTCTCTTTCTTCCTACCTACAGGGTATTACTTTTCGAGGCTCATCTAGTCTTTTCTTTCCCAGCCACTGTTCCCAGCTGCACGCCTCTAAACCTAAGCATTGCATTCTGTTCCTCACTGCGAGGAGCAGATGCTGCAATAAACGCACCTTGATCCTGTTCTGCACACACCCGCTCACTCTCTCTGACCAGAATGACAAATGTCAACTCGCATATGCGTCTCTGGTCTCTCCTTCGGCAGCATCAGATGCGTCACCTGCCTTCAAATCACCTGCCTTCAAATCCCAAATCTGTCTTATCTTTCAGTCTGGAGATCTGCTTTCTCAGGTCGTGGCATGCTACCCTTGGGAGTTCCCTTGCTCGCTGTTTTGTGTCCAGGTGCGTGAGTTTGGCTGCTCTGTGTGCCTTTGATTTCCTCGGGCATTGTTCGAGCATGCTGCGGCTGTCGGCGCTTCCTCCATGCAGAGCGTAGTTTGAGATGCGAGGAACGCACGCTGTTGGCCATTGTGTTATTTATGAGTTGGGTGTCACGGATCAGCTGGCAGACTTGTGACTTGTGTACACCTGAGGCGGAAAGCCGGGTGTTAGGCTACCTGCATCACCTTGTAATTTTAATTTGGAAACAATCGGTAAAACTTGATTTGCGCCGTGTTTTTAAGTAAAATCCTGCATTCCCCACACATTGGGATACATTGTACACTGACCCCTGATCTAATAGTGGTTCGTGGCGGCCATATTGAGGGAAGAAGGAAGTCCCAGCGCTCTAGCGCCGTAGACTACAAAAGGAGGTAACGCGAGAACTCGCGAGACTTGTGACTTATGTACACCTGAGGCGGAAAGCCGGGTGTTAGGCTACCTGCTTCACCTTGTAATTTTAATTTGGAAACAATCGGTAAAACTTGATTTGCGCTGTGTTTTTAAGTAAAATCCTGCATTCCCCACACATTGGGATACATTGTACACTGACCCCTGATCTAATAGTGGTTCGTGGCGGCCATATTGAGGGAAGAAGGAAGTCCCAGCGCTCTAGCGCCGTAGACTACAAAAGGAGATGGGCACTCCTCCGCGCAGCGGACGCGGACAGCGGCGCCGGAGTCGCGCCGAAGTCAAGCCAAAGTCCTGCCCGTCTGCGCCCGTCCGCGCTGAGGTCGGGTTCAGGGCTAGGAACTCTGCGCTGGTAACTACCTATATGTCTCCAACTAAACATTTTCTTTTATCTCTGAATACTCACACTATGCACTGTCCCCAAACCCTTGCGGTAGACAAGTGGGTAGGCCCTATAAGCTGCCTACTATGTGAACAAAACATTGTACCCTTCTTAAAACAACGAACTAAAAACACCGATAGGACTCTCAAGGGAGGCCTTATTAATGCCCGCTCTATGTGTAAGAATGCTCAGCACATACATGACCTTATTGCAGAAAATGAACTTGACTGCCTACTGGTAACTGAGACGTGGTTCAAAGAATGGTCCAACTCGGATATTGTCAAGCTCTACCCCCGGGTTTCTTAATAAAGAGATTGGACAGACCTCGTCAACGGGGAGGAGGACTAGCAATTATCCATCTTGATTCCCTGAAATGTTCCACCATGGAAATACCTGACATAAAAGAAGCAGAATGCTTGGGTTTTAATCTTCAAGCCCATGATTCTTTCCTGTTTTCTGGCCTATTAGTATATCGACCCCCCCGGACAAGCAACTCGGTTCTTAGAAAGTTTAGGGGAAGCACTTGCTAACCTAATCCTAAGATCTGCAAACTTCACTCTGTTAGGAGATATACATCTACATTTGGATAATCTAAATGACCCAAATGTTTTATGCTTTAAAGAAACCCTACGCATCTTGGGTTTGACAATCCAAACAGTGGAGCCAACTCACAATGCTGGGCACATATTAGACTGCATTTGCTCTAATATAAATACAATTGCAGTAGAACCACCATTAACTCAAACATGGTCAGATCACAAGTTTATTAGTTTTAACCTAAAAATCGATAATGAAAAAGAAATTAATCCAACTTCAGGTAATACTAATTCAACTCCCTGCTGGGGAAAAATCATAGAACACCCGGACCTGATGAGCTGGGTGGAGGCAGCAAAAACCAGCTCTAGCGGGGAACGTGATCACTGACAATGAACACTACAAGGGCTGGAGGAGAACTATTGGGGAAAGAATGAAAACAAGAGGAACAAAATCTAAAATGATACAAAGGAAAAAATCTGCTCCTTGGTATACCAACTCTCTAAAACTTACACTAGGAGAAGTGAGACTTTTAGAACGTAAATGGCGACGCCAATATAAGAGTGATGATCGGGAAGACTATAAAAAGGCTAGGAGGAACTACCATATCTCTATCAAGCTTGCTAAAACAAATTATTATACAAATCTGATTGAGCCAACTAATAATGATCAAAAAGAGATATTCCAAATTGTCAACGGTTTTAGAAAACCCAAAATATTATCTCAGGAAATCCCACCATCCCAAGCGCTCTGTGATAAAATTGCTGAATATTTTGAACAGAAAATCACAAATTTCACAAAAGAGTTCCCACAGATCAATCAGGAAGAATTAGATACAGTATGCCTTATAGCTCCAAAGGAAACACCGGGAATCATTACATGGGAAAGCGTTGCCATGATCAGCCCAGCTGAGTCCTCCCAAGCCATCTCAAGACTTAATTCAGGTTCTCCACTTGATCCCTGTCCTCCACTACTACTTAAGGCTATAAAAGATGAGGTTAATCCAATGATTAATTCCATAATAAATTCCTCATTACAAACAGGAGATATTCCCACATGCTGGAAGGTAGCAGTGGTTAGACCTCTCCAAAAAATAGCCATTCAAGATCCAACAGTATTGTCAAATCTCCGGCCTATATCACTTCTCCCAGCGCTATGCAAACTTACAGAGACATGCATCAACAAACAGCTCACAGCATATCTATAGGACAATAATCTTCTCCATCCAAACCAAGCTGGTTTCCGTTCCCATCATTCAACAGAATCTGCCCTCCTCTTTTCTACGGAAACAATCAGAGCTGCTTTGGATCAGGGCAAAAGAGCAGTCCTGATCCTATTAGATCTATCTGCAGCCTTCGACATGGTGTCCCACGACATTCTGATTCATCGCCTAAGAAGTGTAGGCATAGTGGGCACCGTGTTGAAATGGTTTACTAACTTTCTGAGACAAAGAAAGCAGATCACCATGTTAGGGCAATACTGCTCGGAGGAAAGGGAAGTCCAGTCTGGGGTACCTCAGGGCTCCAGTCTAAGCCCCATCCTATTTAATCTCTACATGGTCCCATTAATGAAGCTCATCTCCTCTTTTGCTATAAGCTCAATAGCATATGCCGATGACACTCAACTAGTCCTAATTCTAGATGAGGACGCGGCAATTGCTGAACGTTCCCTTAGAGACTGTTTGAAAGCCCCTTTTGAGTGGATGAACACCAACCATTTGAGATGTAACACCGCAAAGACCAAAATTTTACCTTTTGGGAAAAATAATCTGTTTTCGCCCCAGACCTGCTGGCCATCTAATGCGGAAGCCCCACCGAGCACTATAAAGAGTGCCCGAAATTTAGGAATGAAATTCGACGAGGCATTGTCCTTTAAGCAACAGACAAGTGAAGTGGCAGGCTCTTGTTTTAATGTAATAAAGGGTCTTCGAATTTTTTTTGATTTTCTCTCCCTATCAGCCAGGAAAACGGTAGCGGTGGCATTAATTATATCCAGGCTGGACTATTGTAACAGTCTTTATGTTGGGGTTAACAAAGCAGCCCTACATAAGTTGCAAATGGTACAACACGCCGCAGCAAGATTAGTGCTTAAAATGCCAAGAAAGACCTCGGCATCCGCAGCACTTGATACTCTTCACTGGCTCCCCATACAAAAGCGGATCCTGTTTAAATTATTGATAATTACCTTCAGAGCATTCCATAAACGAGGCCCAACATACCTGTCCAAAAACTTCAATCGCTATTACCCTGGCCGTCAACTGAGATCTGCAACGGCCAACCTGATGATCATCCCAAAGTTTCGACTTGTTACGAGAGGAGGGAAATCCCTAGCGGTAAGAGGTTCTAAAGCATGGAATAAACTCCCTCACCAAATTCGTGAAATCTCCTGGGAGAGTAAATTCAGGAAAGCCACCAAAACTTGGATCTACAACTTAACAGGCACAACCTGCAAAACCCTGGTTTAGGATTTAAACGCCTCTGTGGGTCATTACATCTCCCACCACCTGGAATACACAAGCCATAAAAGCGACAAGATGCTCCTCGGAGTGATAGTGCGCTATAGAAATTCCCTATCACTATCACTATCATGGCATCCTCACAGAACTTACGTTTTAATACCCCCTCTCTGTACCTTTTGCTCTTAACATCGAATGGTGAAGTGGATAACTCAGGCAGGAGATGAGAGAGAGAAAGTAGCAATTATACCATGAGTATTTTGGGCAGATTTAGGAGCGCCCCTCCCATTTAACCCTCTGAGAAATGTTGATGCTGAGATTACGTGGCTTGTCTAACAGCACACATCGAGTAGCGCCATAGAAACATAACTTTAGTTTATTTTATACAGCTTGTTGTCAAAAGTTTCACCACACTACAATTGAAAAAAGAACCCCTTTATTCTTTCGAGTTTTGCTTTGCCATTTTGTTTTATTAGAGTATGCTACTTTCTAAAACATCTTAGAATTTAGAGTGAAAATGACCACCTGAAATGTGGTGTTTTCAGAAATCTTTCCTCACAGAAATATTGCCAGTCTTAGAACATACAACAGTGTAACATATGGGAAACCTTCAATATTTGCTTATGTGAAAACAAGCATTAGCCAAGTAAGTAGGTCTGGCTCTTTTATATTTAAAGTGTATCTTTTCTATAGGAGAGTTGGGGTGCTGTTGTGGTTGTGTGGCAGTTTAGATGGACGAGTGAGTCAACAATCAGATGTGCGAGTGGGTGCATGTATGCAAGAACGAGTGAGTGCATGAATAAATGAGTGAGTGCATGCATGCATGGATGGAGGGCTGGGTAAGTGGTTCAAAGAATGAGCGCATGGATGGATGCTGACAGATTGTCAGGTATCAACAGTCTTATAGCGGCATGGTTCAGACTGGGTACTACAGTAACATCTGCCTGTCCTATGCAATTATCATTATACCCTATTGTTATGTCAGTCCACCCTGTGCTGATGTTATCATGTCCTGTGTTAATGCCAATATGCTCTCTGATGTTATGCTTCACAACATAAGTATGCCATATACTGAAGTCATCGTGTCCTATTAGAAAGTCAGTTTGTTGTATGTGGTTAATATCTTCTATGGTTATGTCAGTCTGACCTATAGTGAAGTCATTATGTACCCACGGGCGTCCTTTCTGCCCGCCTCGCACACCACATCAAAGCGTTCAGATCACAGCCTGTGCCTTCTCTCCCTACCCCTAACCCTGCCCCCACCACCTCTCGATATTGCTGCTTGTTTTTCGTGCGTTCTTTCTATGTTCTGCTTTATCTCTGCCTTTGCCGACCTTTTTTCCTCTCCTCCATCTTTTATTCTTTCTTCTCATCCATCCTCCTCTCTTTTCACTGTTTCCTGCATTGTCCGCCCATATTTGCTCCTATTACCCGTTCTCTACTTCTGTTCTTTTTCTTGTCCGCTCTCTCCATATACAGAATTCATTATTCTCTTATTGTCTCGGTTGTTCCTTCTGCAGTCTTTCCTTATCTCAACCCATCTTTCGTTGCTTTAAAGTTCCTCCCCGTTTCATGCTCCGTCTGCTCCGAAGTATAGCGCCGCGAGGGGAAGCAGTGTGCTCTATTTCAGTGTATACAGTACACTCACTCTTTCCCTCTTTCCCTGGCTCCCTCACCCCTCCTCAACTCCCCGGACCCCCCCCCCCCCTCTCTTCAGACCCCCCCCCCTCCCGCTCTGCTGTAATTACTGCTCTGATGAGCTCCGTGCCCCTCCAGAACACACAGCGAGAGCCGCCTCCAGCTCTCGTTAACACCCCTCGGTGAGACAGACAGGAGCCGAGGCTGCAGCACAGACTCAAGGGCAGGGACAGGGGAGAGTGCACGCAGCTGGAGTCAGATGAGCTGCACCACCCCACAGCTGGGGGGCTCCTGTATCAGCATCCACAGACCGCCCAGCCATCACCATCCACAGACCGCCCAGCCATCACCATCCACAGACCCTCCCAGCTATCACCATCCACAGACCCTCCCAGCTATCACCATCCACAGACCGCCCAGCCATCACCATCCACAGACCGCCCCAGCCATCACCATCCACAGACCCTTCCAGCCATCACCATCCACAGACCTCCCAGCAATCACCATCCACAGACCTCCCAACCATCACCATCCACAGACCTCCCAGCAATCACCATCCACAGACCTCCCAGCAATCACCATCCACAGACCGCCCCAGCCATCACCATCCACAGACCCTCCCAGCCATCACCATCCACAGACCCTCCCAGCTATCACCATCCACAGACCCTCCCAGCTATCACCATCCACAGACCCTCCCAGCTATCACCATCCACAGACCGCCCAGCCATCACCATCCACAGACCTCCCAGCCATCACCATTCACAGACCTCCCAGCCATCACCATCCACAGACCTCCCAGCAATCACCATCCACAGACCTCCCAGCAATCAGCATCCACAGACCGCCCTAGTCATCACCATCCACAGACCCTCCCAGCCATCACCATCCACAGACCTCCCAGCAATCACCATCCACAGACCTCCCAGCCATCACCATCCACAGACCTCCCAGCCATCACCATCCACAGACCTCCCAGCCATCACCATCCACAGACCGCCCCAGCAATCACCATCTACAGACCGCCCCAGCCATCACCATCCACAGACCCTCCCAGCCATCACCATCCACAGACCTCCCAGCATTCACCATTCACAGACCTCCCAGCAATCACCATCCATAGACCTCCCAGCAATCACCATCCACAGACCTCCCAGCAATCACCATCCACAGACTGCCCAGCCATCACCATCCACAGACGTCCCAGCAATCACCATCCACTGACCCTCCCAGCTATCAGCATCCACAGACCGCCCAGCCATCACCATCCACAGACCTCACATCAATCACCATCCACAGACCCTCCCAGCTATCACCATCCACAGTCCACCCAGCCATCACCATCCACTGACCCTCCCAGCTATCACCATCCACAGACCGCCCAGCCATCACCATACACAGACCTCCCATCAATCACCATCCACAGACCCTCCCAGCTATCACCATCCACAGACCACCCAGCCATCACCATCCACAGACCTCCCAGCAATCACCATCCACAGACCTCCCAGCAATCACCATCCACAGATCTCCCAGCAATCACCATCCACAGACCTCCCAGCAATCACCATCCACAGACCGCCCCAGCCATCACCATCCACAGACCCTCCCAGCCATCACAATCCACAGACCTCCCAGCAATCACCATCCACAGACCGCCCCAGCCATCACCATCCACAGACCTCCCAGCAATCACCATCCACAGACCTCCCAGCAATCACCATCCACAGACCGCCCCATCCATCACCCTCCACAGACCCTCCCAGCCATCACCATCCACAGACCTCCCAGCAATCACCATCCACAGACCGCCCCAGCCATCACCATCCACAGACCTCCCAGCAATCACCATCCACAGACCCTCCCAGCCAGGTCTGCTGCACCGCCATCCACAGACCCCTAGACCACCAGCCCCTACAATACCATCCACAGACCCACTCACAGCCAGGAAGACTGGACCACCATCCACATGCCCCCCTTTATCAATCTATCGCCCTGACTCTATCTATCTATTGCCCTCACTCTATCTATCTATCGCCCTCACTCTATCTATCGCCCTCACTATCTATCTATCTATCGCCCTCTCTCTATCTATCTATCTATCTATCTATCTATCTATCTATCTATCTATCTATCTATCTATCTATCTATCTATCTATCTATCTATCTATCTATCTATTGCCCTCACTCTATCCATCTGTCGCCCTCACTCTATCTATCACCCTCACTCTATCGCCCTCACTCTATCTATCGCCCTCACTCTATCTATCGCCCTCACTCTATCTATCGCCCTCACTCTATCTATCACTCTATCACTCTATCTATCTATCTATCTATCTATCTATCTATCTATCTATCTATCTATCTATCTATCTATCTATCTATCTATCTATCTATCTATCTATCTATCTATCTATCTATCTTTTGCCCTCACTCTATTCATCTATCGCCCTCACTCTATCTATCGCCCTCACTCTATCTATCGCCCTCACTCTATCTATCGCCCTCATTCTATCTATCGCCCTCACTCTATCGCCCTCACTCTATCGCCCTCACTCTATCGCCCTCACTCTATCGCCCTCACTCTATCGCCCTCACTCTATCCCTCGCTCTATCCCTCACTCTATCCCTCACTCTATCCCTCACTCTATCCCTCACTCTATCTATCTTTTGCCCTCACTCTATCTATCTGTCGCCCTCACTCTATCTATCGCCCTCACTCTATCTATCTATCACCCTCCCTCTATCTATCTATCGCCCTCCCTCTATCTATCTATCTATCGCCCTCCCTCTATCTATCTATCACCCTCCCTCTATCTATCTATCGCCCTCACTCTATCTATCGCCCTCACTCTATCTATCGCCCTCACTCTGTCTATCTATCGCCATCACTCTGTCTATCTATCGCCATCACTCTGTCTATCTATCGCCATCACTCTATCACTCTATCTATCTATCTATCTATCTATCTTTTGCCCTCACTCTATCTATCTGTCGCCCACACTCTATCTATCTATCGCCCTCACTCTATCTATTTATCGCCCTCACTCTATCTATCGCCCTCACTCTATCGCATCACCACAGAATCACTCAGGGGCACCACAACATCATTCAGGGGCACCACAACATCACTATGCGCTACTACAGCATCACTGAACGCCACAGCATCACTCAGGAGCACCACAATATCATTCAGGGGCACCACAACATCACTATGCGCTACCACAGCATCACTGAACGCCACAGCATCACTCGTCGCCACCCCAACATCACTCAGCCCCACCACAGCATCAATCTGTGCAACCATTCAACAACAACTGGTTTAAATATGTTCTCTCAATGTTTCAAGCTTTATTACAAATGTCACAAAAAGATGTTAATATTTCACTTCTGTTCTTGGATTTTCGTTACAATAAAATACACTGAACATAATCTTCACAAAAGTTATTTACAAAAGTTAAAGCTATTGCCATTATAAATTACAACAACTTTTATGTAAGTATTAATTCTTTTTTAAAAATTAAAGGCCATTGTTATTTGTAATATCAATACATCTAAGTCACGTAAATACAACACATATTGCATTACAAATACTATAGGTGTCCCATTTGCGAAAGTTAAAACCATTGGCATTGTAAATGACAAAGCTATTAATTTCGTTATTTTCAAAACCAACACATAAATAAAAGATTTGGCATTTACAATAACAATAGCTCAAACTTTCCTAATACGAGACCTATTGCATTGCAAATGCTTGTTTATATTGTTAAAGTTGACTTCGTAACTTTTGTTTATGTGTAAGTCACTTAATCCTGGTGCGTTTGTTTAATTTGCCAAGCGCCATGTGGCCGCTCCTACAGCAGTGTGCTACTTGCTGTTCAAGTGAATGCGATGTAGTTTTTCTCGTGTAAGTAGTGCGTCACATGCCCCATGCATTGCAAAAGTAATGTTTTCAGCAAAAGTGTATTTTAGCACGGTTTCCAGTTCTTATAACTTAAATATTTTGCCTTGGTAGGCGATGTTTCTGGGCAAATCACTTAATCCTGCCGCATATAATTTTTTAAGTAGTGCGTCACGTGCTGCTTCCTCTCCATGCACTGCACATGTAATTGATTGGTTAATGTTGTATTTTAGCACGCTCTCCATGTTTTTAAATAACCTTAAACTTCATTTGCCCCTGTTCTATCTCATTATACAGATATCTCAACCATGAGGCGTACTGGTCGCCACAAGCTGTCCTGCCCATACACTATACCACGTGGTGGTGAACAACTCGACACACCAGATCCACTGACTGCTCTCCATATGTTATCAGCCGAAAATTGCAATGGACCTAATGGAGTTATAAGGTTTGTCTTCAACATTTCATGATCGAAAACCATTCTGAGATAAGCATTTGTATATTTCATGTGTTTGCAGACTGATAACTGTGTTATTGTCATGTTTTACTAGAATTCGTAGGCATTCTGAAATCAACCAAACGTAAGAAAACCATGTCCTCCCGATTTTATTGCCCAAATATGTGATTTAAAATTGAACAATGTATGAGTTATAATTTTTCTTGCTTCTATAAATATTTTTATAAAATATAAATCTGCATTATGATAGTCCTATAGACATTTCTTTCTGAAACCCATTTCTCATTTTAATTCTCGTTACACATTTTCAGCCTGTACTTCAGATACAAAGTAAAAATGGTTTTTTTGGTTTTTTTTAAACTTGTCTTTTAATTTTCCTTGCTATTTATTTCTGAATTTCTAGATCATGGAAGTCCAAAAAGGTTTCTATCAGATCAAGCCCAGGAGTTTGTGAATGAAGTGAGTGATCAATCTCTGCCTAACATTTTTATAATGCAATACTATTTCCTATGTTGCTGTCCAAATATAACCTTTGATGATTACTTTTCATGCCCAATCCTATTGAGAACAATCGTTTTTATGAACATTAAAATTAAGCTTGGACATATGTACAACATATACATTTTTAACACTTTTTTCAGTTACCACAATGTTACATAAGTCAGCAGCAAGTTACCAACATTGAAGAAAGTATATCCTCCTGTTCCAGTTCATTTCACCAATGTCTCAAATATGGCATAAACTAGTTGTATGAAGCCAGAGAGATTCACAAATTTTTAACGGACAACTTTAAGGTAAATACTCACAATACGACTACTCGACGAAGTTAAAAAGTAACGGATATAAGTACTTGAGGGGTTTTTGGTGGTAGATAATCTCAAATTCACACTTGTATGGATAGGTCTGGTACAGGGTAGATCTCTGTATAACTAAAGGATGATTAGGTATTAGGATGGCATACAGAGCTCCCAACCTGTTTCTTTTGTTCCTAAAGGGTTCCAAATTGGGGGCAAATATTAAGCTGTGCAGTAGAGGTTGGCGGCGTTGCTCCACTGGTACTTGGGCCTCCTCGTGAAGCAGGAGAAGATCTCTCAATCTCCTTAACTCTTCCCTTGCAAAGTTGACCAGATTCTTAGTCTGCAAGTGCTTCCGCATACTTGCAGTTCCACACCAGTCCTCTTTATTGGGGTCTCCTCTTGAAAGCAGTCTTGCATATGCGGCAAGTAGCTTTTCTTGCTTTCATCTTTTTTAAGACTTGTGAAAATTAATTTCAAAACATTCAATAAATACGGTGTCACTATGCATTGTGTCAAATGCTTTATTAAAGTTATGCAGAAAATGTTCCCTTTAATTGTTGTTAAGGTCTTTACAAAATAATTTGAAGGGAGAAAGTAGGAGATGAATAACAGAGGTAGGACGTTATATCTCAAACTGCAAAAATTGATAAAAGGGTGGACTAAAGTCTTCATGTACATTGCCAGTGGAAGCGTTTCAGGTACACTGCAAACATTTAAAAAAAAAATATTGTCAAGTGTTACTTTAACTTGTAGTGTTTGACCTCATTTAGTCACATCAATCTAATTTTAAACACTAATTTTCTTTTTTGTTTTGCAGATTAACTACAATACTTCTTTTGGAGTTCATATTATATGTTGTTTATTATATTGTTTTGTTAGTTATAATTCTAGTTATTTATTGTATTGTTATCTTTTAGTTATAGTTCCAGTTATTGTTTTAATAAAAGTTAATAAAAAAGTACATACATCTGTTTTTTTTGTGGGGGTAGCAGTCATCAATAGAAATGATATTTAAATTTGAAGTATAATTCTGAGGCTAACTCATTAGCAACATAGTGTAGTGAACATTTAACCTCTGTGCTCACGTAAGTGTTCCATGAACTGTTACTATGGTAACAGGCAGAAAGCCGTTTGGGGGTAGGGGTAAAAGTTTCTGGCTGTACAAAAACCGTTATATTTATCCAGGATCTTCTACATCACAGAAAAGAAAGCAAAGTAAAACAAAACACTGTGTACCAGATTTACAACCCCCTTGCACCACTTTCGTGTCAAACCCCCCCACAACATTACAAGTATGTGGGCTTCAACGACCCCCCCTCAAACCCCGGGAACCACCACCTCCTGAAATTTGTGTATTACGGGACGCAAACTGCGTGGCCTATTTTTATATTTTTTCTCATGCACCTTGCATGATGCACCACTAGGATGCAGGAGGCCTTCAGCCCCAGGAGCCGCAGCATCAACATGACAGAGATCCAGGATAAAAGCTGAAAGATCAGAATCAGAGCCTAAATATCCCGAACCCGCTGTTCGGAGTGAAAAATCCGAAACTGCGCCGAGTCCTGAACTGCTCTGATGAAGAGGAGCTTCTGAGAGGGGCACAGGTGCGACTTCAGCACGTTGATGGACAACCCCAGCAGGTGCAAGAGGTCGACCGTAGTCTGGAGGTGGGAGACGACTCTCTGGGGCGGTCCGTCTGCGCCCGTCCGCGCCTGGACCGCGCCCAGGGCCCGGACCCCTGCCTGGCCCCCACCGACGGAAGACGACCCGACTGTCCTACGACGCCACCGAACTCATCGCACTCAACGCCGGCAGACTCCCGGGCTGCTTCCGAGCCACCCTGAGACGCACCCACGGACCCTTCTGCTGCAACTCCTGCAAGTTCACCTGCATCCGGACCTGCACCACTCCAGCAGTGCCCAAGACCTCAACGAGCAACAGCAGCAGCCACCTGAAGTGCATCCTGCTCAACACCCGCTCAGTCCACAGACACGCCGTCGAGCTCTGGAACCTGATCGGCACCACACCCCCAGACGTCGCCTTCCTTACGGAAACCTGGATGAACGCCTCCTCAGCGCCCGACATCGCCATCGCCATCCCGGACGGCTACAAGATCATCCGGAGGGACCGCGTCAACCAGACAGGAGGAGGCATCGCCATCATCCACAGGAACTCCATCCGCATCACAACCAACACCGACGACACCCTCGCACCCGCCGAGCACCTGCACTTCCAGATCCACATCAACCCCAAGACCACCCTCAGAGGCACGCTCATCTACAGACCCCCGGGACCACGCACACAATTCAGCGAAGACATCGCCGACTTCGTCAGCCCGCATGCCCTCCCCTCCGCTGACTACAGCCTCCTCGGGGACCTCAACTTCCACCTGGAGAACAACAACGACCGCAACACCACCACCCTGCTGGACAACCTCGCTAACCTCGGACTCAAGCAACTGGTGACCACCCCCACCCACTACGCCGGACACACACTCGACCCCGTCTTCTCCTCCAGCAAGGACATCGCCTTCAGCCATGTCACCGGACTCCACTGGACGGACCACAGCTGCGTCCACTTCAGCTTCAAAAGGACCACGATCCACCACCAGCAACAGGTAGCACGCAGAAGCTGGAACAAGATCACAGCCGACCAGCTCGCAACCTCCCTGAGCAAGAACCCACCCACCAGCGCTACGAACCCCAGCCAAGTGGCCACCAACCTCACGAAGTGGATCAGCGACTGCGCAGACGACCTCGCCCCCCTGAGGACCCCGCCTAGCAGACCCGGCAGCAAGAAAGCCCCATGGTTTACCGACGAACTCAAGAACTCGAAGAAGATCTGCAGAGCCCTTGAGAAAGCCTGGCGCAGAGACCCAACACCGGACAACATGACTGCCCTCAAGCTCGCCACCCGAAAACACCACCAACTGATCCACACCACCAAGAAAACTGCATTCAAGGAACGACTGGACAACAACGCACACAACAGCAAAGAACTCTTCAACATCGTTAAAGAGCTCTCCAACCCCAACGCCGGAAACAACAACATCACCCCTTCGCAAGACCTCTGCAGCTCCCTCGCCTCCTACTTCCACAACAAGATCGCGGACATACACAACAGCTTCAGCACTCAACCGACGCACGCCACGACCGAACCACCGTCCCCCACCACCACCCTCCGCGCCTGGACCCCGATCAGCACCGAAGACACCATCCGCACGATGAACTCCATCCACTCCGGATCTCCGACCGACCCTTGCCCTCACCACGTCTTCAACAAGGCCGACGCTGTCATCGCACCCCACCTGCGGGACATCATCAACACCTCCTTCAACACCGCTACCTTCCCGGAGAACTGGAAGCATGCCGAACTCAGCGCCCTACTAAAGAAGCCATCAGCCGACCCCACCGACCTCAAGAACTACCGACCTATCTCTCTGCTCCCGTTCCTCGCTAAAGTCATCGAGAAGACCGTCAACAAGCAGCTGGCCGCCTTCCTTGAGATGAACGGATCCCTCGACCTCTCGCAGTCTGGCTTTCGGGCCAACCACTGCACCGAGACCGCCCTGATCACAGCCACCGATGACATCTGAGCTCTGCTCGACAACGGAGAAACAGCGGCCCTCATCCTCCTAGACCTCTCCGCGGCCTTCGACACTGTCTGCCACCGTACCCTAGTACAGCGCCTCAGCAACGTCGGAATCCAGGAGAAGGCACTGGAGTGGACCATCTCCTTCCTCGCCGGAAGGACACAGAGAGTCCGCCTCCCCCCGTTCAGATCAGAAGCCACCGAAGTCATCTGCGGCGTTCCTCAAGGCTCCTCACTCAGCCCAACCCTCTTCAACGTCTACATGAGTCCCCTCGCAGCCATCGCACGCCAGCACAACCTCAACATCATCTCCTACGCCGACGACACCCAGCTGATCCTCTCCCTCACCAACGACCCCGCCACCGCCAGAGCCAACCTACACGAAGGGATGAAAGAGGTAGCCGAATGGATGAAGAACATCCGCCTGAAACTGAACTCGGACAAGACGGAAGTCCTCATCCTGGGATCCTCACCTTCCGCCTGGGATGACTCCTGGTGGCCCCCCGCACTAGGCAGCGCACCCAAACCAACAGACCACGCACGCAACCTGGGCTTCATCCTGGACTCCTCCCTCTCCATGACCAGACAAGTCAACGCCGTCTCCTCGTCGTGCTTCAACATCTTACGCATGCTACGCAAGATCTTCCGGTGGATCCCCACCGAGACCAGGAAGACGGTCACCCAGGCCCTCGTCACCAGCCGACTGGACTATGGCAACTCCCTCTACGCCGGAACCACCGCCAAACTCCAGAAGAGACTCCAACGGATCTAGAACGCCTCAGCACGACTCATCCTGGACATCCCCCGTCGCAACCACATCTCCGGACACCTGAGAGACCTGCACTGGCTCCCAGTCAACAAGAGAATCACCTTCCGTCTCCTCACCCACGCACACAAAGCCCTGCACAACCAAGGCCCAGGATACCTCAACAGCCGTCTCAACGTCTACGCTCCCAAACGCCAGCTCCGATCGACCGGCCACGCCCTCGCCGCCGTCCCCCGCATCCGAAGAGCCACCACAGGGGGAAGGTCCTTCTCCTACCTCGCCGCCAAGACCTGGAACTCCCTACCGACCCACCTCTGCCTGACCCAGGACCACCTCGCCTTCAGGAAGCAGCTCAAGACCTGGATGTTCGAGCAGTAGCGGACCCCCCCTCCCCAAGCGCCTTGAGACCCTCCGGGTGAGTAGCGCGCTATACAAATGCTTTGATTGATTGATTGATTGATTGATTGTTTGAGTATCCAAGGGGACTTAATCCCCCAACTTAGAACGCGCTACGGAGCGCGTTTGCACATTGGTGAAGGTAGGGGACGTGGCTTGAGGTGATATATATGCAAATATGCCCTGTGGTGCGTTTTAAGTTGGGGAATTAATTCCTCTTCAATCCAGAGGTCCCCTAGGGGCCCACAAGCCTACCAGGTACCTCCAGTAAGTGCCACGGAGCTGCGTTGCAGAGGGTCGTGGCCTATGAACACCTCTCTGCAACTCAGCTCCCTGGCGCATACTGGAGGTACCTGGTGGGCTAGTTGGCCCCTAGCGGACCTCTGGATTGAAGAGGAATTAATTACCCAACTTAAAACGTGTCACAGGGCGTGTTTGCTCACATGTCACCTCAGGCCCCGCCCCCTTCCTTCACTATTGAGCACAATATTCCTCTAAAATCAACCGAACTACGAATTCCGATTTACTCACCAGTTATCAGGAGAGACCTCAGTGCTGCATCTTTCAGACCACTACTGATCCTGAAAAGTCATTCTAACCATACTTACAGTAACTTGAATTTCCTTCCATAGGCTAACATTGACTGGTTTCACTTGGAAATTCTTCTAAGTGTGGAGTTTTGGAACTTTGAAAAATTCCTCTAAAATCAGCCGAAGTACGAATTCTGATTTACTCACCTGTTATCAGGAGAGACCTCAGTGTTGCATCTTTCAGCCCATTACTGATCCTGAACAGTAATTCTAACCATACTTACAGTAACTTGATTTTCCTTCCATAGTCTAACAAGGACTGGTTTCACTTGGAAATTCTTCTAAGTGTGGACTTTTGGAACTTAAAAAAATTCCTCAAAAATCAGACGAACTATTAATTCCAATGTACTCACCTGTTATCAGGAGAGACCTCAGTGCTGCAACTTTCAGCCCACTACTGATTCTGAAAAGTAATTCTAACCATACTCATAGTAACTTGGATTTCCTTCCATAGGCTAACATTGACCGGTTTCACTTGGAAATTCTTCTAAGTGTGGAGTTTTGGAACTTTAAAAAATTCCTCGAAAATCAGCTGAACTACGAATTCCGATTTACTCACCTGTTATCAGGAGAGACCTCAGTGCTGCATCTTTCAGTCCACTACTGATCCTGAAAAGTAATTCCAACCATACTTACAGTAACTTGGATTTCCTTCCATAGGCTAACATTGACTAGTTTCACTTAGAAATTCTTCTAAGTGTGGAGTTTTGGATGTTTAAAAAATTCCTCTAAAATCAGCCAAACTACGAATTCCAATTTACTCACCTCTAAAATCAGCCGAACTACGAATTCCAATTTACTCACCTGTTATCAGGAGAGACCTCAGTGCTGCATCTTTCAGACACTACTGATCCTGAAAAGTAATTCTAACCATACTTTCAGTAACTTGGATTTCCTTCCATAGGATATCATTGCCTGCCATATCAAATATATGTAAATTAAAAAATATATATAATAAAATAAAAAAAGATTACAATTTCAATATTTTAAAAAACATTTTTTTTGTTCAATTTATAATAAAATATGTAATTTAATTTAAAAATAAAATATCTAAAAATAAATACTTTAAAACAATGTAGTAACTCAGTATAAAAAAATAAACCAATTAATACATTTAAAAATTATAATTTACAAAACCTTTGAAATTCACTGAAAAAACATAGGTTTCAGCCACGTTATAGTTAGGAATTATAATTTAAAAAACCTTAGAAATTCACTGAAAAAAACATAGGTTTCAGCCACGTTATAGTTAGGAATTAGCATTTAAAAAACCTTAGAAATTTACTGAAAAAACCATAGGTTTCACACATGTTATAGTTAGCTGGACATTTCACTCATACAAAACCATTCAAATTCCCCCGTTATAGTTAGTTCAGCTAACTATAACTCGAGCGCCCTCAATGCACTGCTGATGACATCACATATTACATCACTCATGACATAGTCAGTGACACCACTCATCACATCACTGATGACATCTCAAATGACATCACTGATGACATCACTCATGACATCATCCTTGTGAAAGAGTGGCAGACCTCCTCTCATCGTAATATGACCTTTGATACGCACATTCAAAAATAGAAACTAACATTTTCCAAAAAATGGAGATACCAATACCAGTTACAACAACCAATTCAGTAATTCCAACCTCTACATACACATCCACTCATTCGCCAACAGTTCTATATAGTCACTCATACATGTACTCACTCATCATATGTACTCATACACCTATACATCCTGTTATACGCCGATACTCATCCATAGAGTTACTCACACACATACTCACACATGCAAATAAACTATCAAACATCCATTTACATGCATATATAGCTATACACACACCACTACACTTACTTCTACAGAAACGTACACATACTTACTCTCTTAAACAATCACTTATAGAAACACATACTTATTTATAGAGAAACTCTTCCAATCTCTCACTCTCACATATACTCACTTATATACATCAATACTCACATATACTAGTTTAAAACATATGTAGTTACTCATAAAGATACTATTGAGACAGTCATTCACTCACTAACACACCCATACACACACTCATCCACCCATACAGTCCTGCACACATGCTCTCTTCAAAACACATACAAACAGTGAGTCAGCCATTCATGCATATGTGTGCTAAGTAATACCCTCACCAAACCATACTGACACTCATACTAATACTAAAAAAAAACAACCAACAACCCATATAGACACTCATGTCGCTACTCACCAACCCATGCAGCCACATATACACAAAGTGAGACATTAATACAGATATTTACATATTTAAACATTACTCGATAAAACATGTATTCACTAAGAAACACTTAATAAGTCAGTTATACAATCAATTTTACAAACAAAACCATCCATTTAGACACTTATTTACCCATTTATTCTTCCATCGACCTTTAGATATACATATATAATAAATATTAATTTTTCAGAAAGACACACATTCACTGGATGATGTCATCAGTGATGTCATTTGAGATGTCATCAGTGATGTCATGAGTGATGTCACTGACCATGTCATGAGTGATGTAATATGTGACGTCATCAGCAGTGCATTGAGGGTACGCGAGTTATAGTTAGCTGAACTAACTATAACGGGGGCATTTCAATGGTTTTGTATGAGTGAAATGTCCAGCTAACTATAACATGTGTGAAACCTATGGTTTTTCAGTGAATATATATCTTTTCATGTGAAGGAGGTTGTTCGATATATATATATATGGATACTTAATCCAATCCAATCCAAAAATTCTTTATTTCGGTCATTTAGACCATAAAAGATACAATACAAAAACACAATAAAAACATAGCTTATTAAAAACACAATTCATACAGTTCTTGCAGTTAATTTCCCACCTAATCAGGACAAAAGTAGGTTAAAAACAGATCATAGCAATGTCCACACATTAGAGGGTTTTTTTCTTCCTAATCTGCCAAACTCCCATTAGAAATTTGGCCACCGCAAACACAATATGGGCGAGAGTGCTGGTTTTCATTACTCTGTATGCATGTGAATAATTACTGAACCCCAAATTTCTGCAAAGAGGCGCTAACCAGTATTTTCTGGATTTGTTATAGGCAGGGCAGACAAACATAATGTGAAGTTCATCTTCCTCGTGAGTGTTACAGCATGGATACATTTTATCACTACCCTTTAGCCATTTGTGAGTGAATGTTCTAGTGGGCAGAGTACCTAGCCTCCATTGTACAAACAATTTCCTCGCAAGGATGAGAAAAATAAAATCCATAAAACTTTCAAATACATAGGAATTTTTGGATTCCAGGAACCGGTCTGTAAGAGTGCCGCTATTTTGTGCGTTCAACAGGAGTACTAGTCTATTTTCTTTATGAATTTGGACCAAACTTTTGCGTGAAACCCTTCGACAGCCCTGTTCGGGGTCCTCCCATAGCTCGGATAAATTCATGGAGTACAGTTCTTTTTTTACAAAAGCGAGCCAGGGGATTTTATTACGTTGGTTCAGGTTCATGACATGAATAAGGTCCTGCCTGTAATGAAGAAGTTCATTAGTGGACCATAGCCTATGCCAGAACCTCACCGGCTTTGACTCTAACTCCTCAGCAATGGAGGGGAGGCCCATGTCTAATCTCAGGGGCATGAGCGGTGTGCCTCAAGGAAGAGCCTGGAGGCGTCTAAGAAAGTTATTTTCCACTCTTCCTAATTCTTGGCCTGCTTTGTGCCCCCATAATTCACTCCCATATGTTGCGGCTGCCTTGGCTTGGGTTTGGTACATTTCAAGTGCCGGACTGATAGGCTTGTAAGTTGAAGTGTTTACCACCTTCAGGATTGCACCCGACAGCTGAGACAGTTTGAGCTGTGATCTTACTATCTGGGGGTCCCAGGATAGGTTTTCCTGTAACGTTACTCCCAGATACAGAAAAGTTGTTACCCTCTCAAGGCTGGCAGTACCCAAAGTGGGATTAGGTCTGGCTTTTTTAGGTGGATTAAATATCATGAATTTGGTCTTTTCTGTGTTGATCTCTAGACCATGTTGTCTGCAGAAAAGACCAAATCCATCCAGAATCCTCTGAATCCCCATCTGGGATTTGGAGAGCAGGAGGGTGTCGTCGGCAAACATAATTGCCGGCACCCGCCTGCCTGCCAGACGTGGGGCATCATTGTCCTTAATATTTTCCAGGTGGGACATAACATTGTTAATAAAGAGGCAAAACAGGGTCGGTGCCAGGACGCAACCCTGCCTCACCCCTCTACGAACAGGGAACCTTGATGACAGGCTACCATCCCTCCCACACCTGACCTGCGCATAGTTATTGTCGTGGAGCCTAATTATAATGTTTAATATCTGAGCGGGTACCCCTAACTTTTTCAAGACCTCCCACAGTTTCTTACGTGGGACTAGGTCAAAGGCTGACTTCAGGTCCACGAACACCATGTACAGCCTTCCCCCCTCTATCCTTACCGTCTTCCAGTAAAGCAGGATGAGGCGGAAAATCTGATCCATGGTGGATGTATTTTTCCTGAAACCAGCCTGGAGGGGACTCAGGATTTCATTGGCCTCCACCCAATCTAGCAGGTGGTTCAGGATGAGGCGAGCGAATAGCTTTTGGGGGACATCTATATGGCTGATCGGCCTGTAGTTGGCCGGGAGCAGAGGAGAGCCCTTCTTATATATAGGTACAATCTCTGCCCCCAGGCAAGAACAGGGGATCGCCATACCTCCTAGGATGGCATTAAAGAGGATAAGGAGGTACGGGCCCCAGATCTCAGGATGGTGTCTAAAGAGATCCCCCGGTAGTCTATCTAAACCAGGGGCCTTCCCCATCACCAATCTCTCCATTGCACTCACCTCCTCGCCAAGGGTGAATTCCAGGCCCGCTTCCGAAGAAGCAGAGACCTCGAACGCCACACCGTCAGAGGATAAGGTAATGTCTTGATAGAGTGTCCCGAAATGGGCCTCCCAGACAGAGGAGGCAATATTAGGCTCCACTGCTGATTTGGGTTCCCCTGTCCCAGTATTCACCAGGGCCCAAAATTTCCTAGAGTCTTTGGCGTCTAAGGCATCAGATAAATCATGCCAACGGTCCCAATCCCACTCAACCCTAGCAGTTTTCATTGCCGCTTTGTAGTCCCTCCTAAGTTCTGCAACCTTGCCCTTATTGGAGCCAGCTTTTATAGTAGCGATTAGCTCAGACTTGATCTTCCTACAGGAAGAGTTGTACCAGGTCGGGGTTCGAGTCTTTTTTTTCTACGTGACGGTACCACTGGATAGAAAACCTCAGCAAGACCACTCACTAGTTCCGCATGAATTTGAGCTAGTTTCCTATTATAATCTACGGGTCTCGGTTGATCTATAAGATCATCCACTTCTTTAAACCTGGGGAGTGCTATTTCATATAATTTATTCATGCTGCCTTCCGCATTTAGCAGCTTCCCCCATTTTACACGACACCTATTTGTAGTGAGAACCGAGTTCCCAGGGTCGTCGCTACTAGTGGAAGTTGAAAACACAGCTACAGGTGCGGGGTGTTGCATCTCCAGTAGGAGCGCATTGTGGTCACTGTCTATTCTGGGTACCACCCTGAAATCCTGGACTTTGGGCCCCATGCTAATGTCTATAAAAATATAATCTAGCCTTGACTCATGGTCCTTCCTATTGAAGGTGCACAATGAGGGGGTATCGGACGGAGTACGCCCATTGCAGGCCCTTATTGCGAAATTCAAAGTGAGGGACATGATCTGTACTGCCAACGGGGACCAGGTTTTGGGGTGGGGGGATGAGCATGGTGGGACTCCCCAGAAATCGTCCTCAGTGGTGAGGGTACCCTCCTTTAATCCTTCTAGGGGTTCAAAGTGACAGTTGAAGTCCCCACCCATCACTTTCTTGTAGTCGCCTGACAATTGACCCAGGAAGGATGATAAGTCATCTAAAGTGGGTGATTCCATGGCCACAGCAACTGGGCAAGAGTATAAGTTAATAATTGCCCAGGTTATTGGGCCAGGCCATCTGAGCAGCACACACTGGATGTCCTGCGAGAGCGTAGCCATATTTTCCGCCTGACATCCAATGTGACTAGCTACCCAGATCGCCAAACCACCCGAGGGCCTCCCTTTGCCACTCCACTTGGCCGGAATTTCAAAGATTTCATAGCCCGTTCTACTCAGGGGTTCCCTCGCCCATGTCTCCTGAAAGAGGCAGACATCACTGCCATTTATCAGGAGATCCCAGTCTGTTGTGTGCACCTTATTTACAATCCCCGCCACATTCCAAGAGAGGACCTTTATACATTGGGTGCATGCCCTAGATCCTACCCTATCAGATGTAATTGATGCAGTGGCTATGGGAGGGTCAAGATTTTCCGGGACAGTTGGGGCAACTGGTGTGGAGGGCGGGGCACACACGGCTACCGATATCAGATTAGTGCCCGTCAATCTCTTTGGTGAAATGACTACTTGGCCCCTAGGGCTTCCAAGTGATAACCTTCTTCTTTCAGGGGAATCCTGCACCCGGGTGTTAGTCTTACCAGCAGCTCTCACCACCCCCATACTTACATCCCCGGTGACAATTTTTTGGGAAACCTGTTGGGTAACACCCTTTTGTGGTCAGTCAACCTGGTCAAGGCAGGAAAATCTGTTTGGGTGGATGATGTTACCATGAATAGGAAATACATTATGCTTAGGCCTATATTGTGAGCCATCCACTGCAAAGCCCACTCTGGTCCAGCCCTCTTCCCTCCTCATAGCTGAATTGCATGCATTTGGATAAAAATATGAAAGGGGCACCAATTCAATGGAGGTATTGCCTGCACTGCCAAGCCAGTTACAAATGTATGGGGCAACCTGCGGACTTTTAAAGCTGACGATTATACAATCCCCCACACATTTCTTGGAAGTAAACTCAATCCATGGGACCCTTCTGACCATAAGAACATCTCCTTTTAGATTGGGTGGGAGTGGCCTATGGATATTTAGCCAGCTGATTACCTTGTTGCGTAGGGAATCCTGAGGTTCCATTGCACCACCGGTAAGCTCTGGTACTCCCACCAGGATCGCAGTATAAGCTACTGCCTCAGGGGGCAAATTAACTGTCCTGCGCCTGGTGTTAGGGCTAGTAGGGCAGCCAGTTTGCCCATTAACTGGTCTCTCCTGTCTAGGTTGTTGTGACGGAGCAGGTTGTTTTGACCTTCTGGGAGCAGGTACCGGGGGGCCTCGTCGTTTGGGGCGCTGGTGGGACCGGTTCGGGGACAGATACAGTACTGTTACTGGGGGCTTCCCCCGACTGAGCTAATGGAGGATTTGGGGCCTGGGTGGTTGGAACGGGGAACGAATGACTGATCCCAGCACTAGACCTAGGGGCCCTATGTAAATTTACGCCCAACCCAGAATCGACACCATTGTTCGTACAGAGTTTTTCTATGGCCGTCAATCTGGCCTCTATAGAGTCCAATTTAACAGACAGGGGATTCAGGAGATTTCTGAAGATATCCGTAAGTGAGCTAGTGAGCAAATCTGTGGTGTTGGAAGGGACCCCACCAAAAATAAATGGCCCAGTGCACACAGGTAAGGATGAGGCTAGTGGGGGGCTAAAAGGTTCCGTCCTATTCCTCGTGGGTGAAACCCCGGGGGAGGCCACAATGTCTGTGTTGTCATCATGGGTTATTAAGTCAACTTTAGCCCTATTGGCGCCTTTTGGCTTCCTTGACATCTTCCTTTTGGACGCATGATCCCCTCTGCTACTCTTGTGTTCCGTTGAAGCTACATCAGGTCCCCCCTCCTGCGTCTCTGTCTCTACAGAGTCGCCATTGGGGGAGGGTTCTACAACCCCAGAGAGGCGTAATGAGTCTCTATCCCTGTACGAAGTTGAAGGTGTCCTCAGTTGCTGTAGGACTGACTCAATGGTCTGGTCGATACTGTCCATAAGCGACAGATGGGGGGCATCAAGCAGTAGAGGTGTACTGGCATTAATTGAGGAACCCGGAGAAGCCAAGGACAGGTTATCTGCACCCTCCTCAATTTGTCTTTCTAGCACAGTGAGTCCTTTGTTGACCACAGCGTTAGCCTTGGAGAGAAATTTATCCATAGTACCAGAAACCTGTTGGGCAGCCTTACTTCTGGATTCTCTGGTGGCCATTTTTGTATAGGGCGCCTGCAGGACACGAACCACAGGCGAAAGGAGAAGAGAAGTGAAGGGGCAGGGCATCAGAGGGATGGCCCGGTCCGGTCTCTACCGGCCTCTAACGGCCTAAAACGGCCCGCCCTTTGCCCGGGCTTAGCCCTTCGGCCGCCCGCGCGCGTCCCGCGATGCGCGTCTGTGGGCGTGATGATATAGCTGCTCAGGGTGGGAAGGCATGGCCAGCCGGGAAGAGTCTCCAGGTGCGGCGTCTTAGCAGCCGCTTGGGAACCTGGGACTCGCAGTCCCGCTGCGCCGCTGGTGGTGAAGTCTCTGCCCTTTAAAGCCCCTCCGCATCCTTCCTCAGATGGGGGACAGTCAATCCTGGATCCTGCAGCCTCGAGCGGCTCCCGCGGAGCGGGGGCCACGAGTCGCGATTTTGGCCGCTCAGGGTAAGGAGGCGTGGCCAGCGGGGAAGAGTCTCCAGGTGCGGCGTCTCAGCAGCCGCTTGGGAACCTGGGACTCATAGTTCCGCTGCGCTGCAGGTGATGAAGTCTCTGCCCTTTAAAGCCCCTCCGCAACCTTCCTCAGATGGGGGACAGTCAATCCCGGATCCTGCAGGCTCGAGCGGCTCCCGCGGAGCGGGGGCCGCGAGTCGCGATTTTGGCCGCTCAGGGTAAGGAGGCGTGGCCAGCCGGGAAGAGTCTCCAGGTGCGGTGTCTCAGCAGCCGCTTGGGAACCTGGGACTCGCAGTCCCGCTGCGCCGCTGGTGGTGAAGTCTCTGCCCTTTAAAGCCCCTCCGCAACCTTCCTCAGATGGGGGACAGTCAATCCTGGATCCTGCAGCCTCGAGCGGCTCCCGCGGAGCGGGGGCCGCGAGTCGCGATTTTGGCCGCTCAGGGTAAGGAGGCGTGGCCAGCCGGGAAGAGTCTCCAGGTGCGGCGTCTCAGCAGCCACTTGGGAACCTGGGACTCGCAGTCCAGCTGCGCCGCTGGTGGTGAAGTCTCTGCCCTTTAAAGCCCCTCCGCAACCTTCCTCAGATGGGGGACAGTCAATCCTGGATCCTGCAGCCTCGAGCGGCACCCTTAAAAGGTATTGCAAAGTAAAAAAGCAAAATGGTCATTGTAACTGAAACGATGATATGAACTTTGTGGAAACCTTAGTATTTTTACCATGTTTATACTTAGCCCCCACATGTGACCAAGTGTACACCAATTACTGGCACTTTAAAAGAACGTTTCATTATTTTGAACACTGTCATGTGAACAAGGCTCCTCGGAGCTGAAACCTCATGCGGCTAACTTGCACTGAATAAAAGAGATTAGCACCTCAATTGGTCCGTGTCTGCGTGATCTGTGGCGTGGAGAATTCCTAGCACATGGAGAAGAAAGGCTGGTAGGAAGAGAATAATGTCTGTGCAATGAGGCATCAATCCTATCTCTGTCTCTAGGAAAAACTCGACAGATGGCAGTTTCTCCCATATGAAATAATGTCCTCATACAGCACTGATCCAAGAGAAGTTTTCTTATGCTCTTTGCTGGTCAATCTTCCAGACTGCCATGGAAAGTGTCTCCTTCCTTGGGATCCCAGCAAACACTGGGAAAAAGCTGCAAGGACTGATTTTGAACCACACAGACGAAAGTGTGATGGCTGCCTACTGCAAGGGCATTTATGAGTGATTTATTCACCCTGAGATGTTAAGTTATGTTGATTCGTAAAGGGCGCTTTCACACAGGAGGGTATCCAGGTGCTGATACAATGAGGGGTGTTGGGGGGGCAACTACGACAGTAAAAAGATTAACCTCCACCATCAGTGAAAAAGGAATAAAGGCTGGAGTCAAATGATGCTGTCATGATTATCATTAACTCAACAGTCGCCGCAGTGAACTGAAGGGATTTTTCCATCATGGACTCCATGGAGTGGAATAAATCTCCCCTTGAGCTTCGATCCTTAACATCCCTTAAAGTTTTTACAAAGAGTTGAAAACTTGGCTTTTTAACCTATTGCAAATGGGATCCCATCTGAAAAACAAGTGGTTGTCCAATAAAGTCTACCATTGTGGATTTAATAATCAGACCTTGGTTATGTTCTAGCACCATGAAACTCCAATGTAGGAGCACTTTAAAAATACCAATAACATAACACAGGGCCTCTCATGAGCACTTGTCCAGAACCCTCACAATCTAAGCTTTTTCCCTTTCATCTAGTACCAGCCATGTCATCAGATATGACTGCCACTATGAAATCGCAAAATGACCATTGGACTGAGACTGAGGCTTTTCACTATTGCATTGTCCTCCACCAAAAAACGGCAATTTATGCTGAATGTAGCTCCAGTTTATAGTTCTTATATGGTAATTGGCTGATTTACCATCTCTTAACCCCCATCATTTAACCCAAATTTTCTTTGTCCTTTTCTCCCCCTTCCCTCCTTTTCTCCAGAAGCCCTCTTTCTTTCTTATCAATGTGATAATTTTTGAACATGGCTAAAGAGACTGAATGCCAGAGTTTTCATAGTGTTGCGTTAACCTTGCGTCACGCATGGTGTCACTAGGGCAACACAATTCTTAAGTCAGATTTACCAACCAACACTCGATAGCCCGCTGGTTTGTTATAGTATTAGCGGATTTCTTAAAATCTCTGTTAAGAGTAGGAAAACGATGGACGGTTCTGTAGCATTCTCCTGATAGCTGAAAGAAAAGTTAGTAGTTTCTTTCAGAGTGATGGTTTTTATCTGGCAATTGGGAGGGGGGTCATTAATTCTGTTAGCGAATTGTGTCCTTTTCATTATGGTTCTTAAAAAAAGTTTTGTAGTTTTAATATATTGTTCTTTTATAATATTATTTGCAAAATCGAATATAGATCTCTTTGATTTTGATATTATACCAAGCACAGCAACCCCCCTTGAGTGGCCCTGCGTTGCTTGGTAAATCTGGAATCACGCAAGGCAGCGATTGGCCCAGGGAAGAC
>NW_028245348.1:0-61258 GCF_964263255.1 Lissotriton vulgaris
GTACACACTTCTCTGCTATTTCTTTGCACTCAGATCATTTCGACGTACCACTGTTTATAAATACAGTGCCCGCATAAACCCACCTATCATTCCATTATTTCCCCCTCTACCACAGCTAGATATAAACAGAAGGATGATTACAACTCAGAGTATGCTGTGATAGGAGAACAGCATCTGCTCTGGACTGACTAGCGCTACGTGCAGAAACTGATGTATGATTTGGAAGACGGAGTATTACATACTAAATCATGTAGAGTAGTGCTCTAGTGCATGCAAGTCCCGTCACGACGCGACGTGCTGGCGGCCATTTTAGGATGCGCGCGCAGCCTACTGTAAACGGCGCGATTGTCGGAGCACGGACATTGCCGGCTCGGCGCTCTCTGGGGAATTACTTAACTAAACAGCTTGCCCCACTACTACAAGTGTCCTGTCTTAAATTAACAGTGTAATAAGCATCATTACAATGGCGACGAGGTCGGGATGAAGACCTAAGGAGGAATACCACTACTGAAGAAAAAAAACGACCAGGACAAGAGAGGGACCACGACCTGGAACCAGGCACCAGAAGCATCAAATTCAGGTTGGCCTGTAAGTAACACCCACACATAGACCATAGAACACCAGAGAGCGTAGCAGAGCCCACAGTACGCAAGGGGAGCTAATACTGAGCACTGGGGAAGATACAAAGAGCACGCAGAGGGGAGACCACGCAGGACACCCCACGACGCAGCACGACCAAGGGCAGGAGCACTGGCTACCTATGGGAAGAGTGAAGGGGCAGACACAGAGACCCCCCAACCAAAAACCGGGAAGCTAGAGGAAAACAGTGCATCAGGCAGCCCCAAGAGCCACAGTGGCACCCCGCCCACAGAAAAGCGCGAAAGGATGTGTGCACAAGCAGCGTCTGCGACGGCCCCGGTGCAATTTTTGCCCAAGCCCAGAGAACCACTAATGCGGTGGGAAGACTGGAGAGACTATATTGACAACTTCATTGAAGTGCTAGAAGACGAAAATGAAGAAAAGTTCTCAAGCAAGAGGAAGAGGCGAATATTATTACACAACCTAGGCCCGGAGGGGCTCAGGATCTTCAAGACTCTGATACCCAAACAACGGGGGAGTACGGACGACGATGTGTACGCCCACGCAATAGAAGAATTGAACGAACACTACAAACCGGCGGTTTGTGTTTCGATCGACAGGTATAACTTCCAGCAAAGAAAGCAACAACCGGGGGAATCAGTGGAAGAGTACTTGGCGGCGTTAAAGAAGTTGGCATCAACGTGTAGATACGATAATGAATTCATTAAGGATCAAATCGTAATGCACACCACGAGCACCGCGGTGCAAGACAAGCTGTGGGCCAGCGGCGACGCCACGTTGCAGGAAGTGATGATAATTGTCAAGAGAGCAGTATTGGCGCGAAGATGTGCAGAGGCAGCAAAAAGAGAGGCTGCGACGACGTCGATGGTGAACAAGATAGAAGATGAGGAACCCCGCAAGGACAACAGAAGCAAGGGGCCCACATCGAAGGGACCAAATAGGTGGCAAGGGAATCCGGGCCCACTGGGAAAACAGGCGGGGAGCAACAAGAAGGCCTGGTATAGATGCGGAAGCTGAGCACATGAGGCCCACGACAGTAAGTGCCCGGCGTTTCGCGCCAAATGTATGTACTGTGGAATCGTAGGGCACTATGAGAAAGTATGCTGCAGGAAGTCCTCCAGGAGTATGGTTAGGTACATCGACCAAGGACAAGAGAACAAGGAGGAGAGTGACCACGAAGACAAGGACACGGTACTCTGCATCTACGACCAAGTACTGAGCGTAGACAACAAAAGATCAACCAAGTTGGTGCTGGACATGACGATCGGAGGAGTGCCGATAAATATAGTGGCGGATACCGGATCACCCTACACCATAGTACAGAGAGCGGTGTGGAACCAAACCTTCAGACCACACTTGGGCCCAGACCTGGAGAAACTGGACATAAGGCCGGTCACGTACAATGGAGACCGCATACCCATGTTAGGATTCCCACCATTGGAGTTTGCATTCAGAGGACGCAGTGCCTACTGCAAATTGTACATTTTAGAAAGAGGACCGTCTGTGCTAGGTTGGCTGGACCAAGGGGACCTGGGCATCAAACTAGACCCCGGAGGAAAAGAGCAGATCCTACTCACCGAACCGGAAGTGTGGCCAAACTTGGACAAATGGAAGAAGGAGTACCCTAAGGTGTTTGGAGGCACGGTGGGATGGCTTGAAAAGTTTGCACACAAAAATGTCCTCAAGGCAGGTGCCATACCGGTGCCTCACAAGGTGAGAAATGTGCCTCTTGCAGTGAGAGAGGTGGTACAAGAAGAATTGCAAGAATTGGAAAGAAGAGGAATCATCGAACCGATCACATGCGCTGAGTGGCTGGCGCCATTGGTAGTAGTCATGAAACCCAGTGGGAAGGTCAGACTATGCGTGGAGCTGCGCGAATTAAATAAGAACATTGTGGTAGAGAAGTTTCCCCTACCAAGGATTGAGGAGATGTTAGCTAAGACGAGAGGAATCAAGTGGTACTCTACCATCGACCTAACCTCAGCGTACCATCAAATTGCATTGCACCCGGAGAGCAGGAGGTTGACTTCATTCATTACCCCCTTCGGGTGCTACCAGTTCCGCCGCAAGCCGTTTGGACTAGCATCGGCGGCAACGGTGTTTTAGAAATTGATGCACCAACTGTTTAAGGACATGGACGGCATCCAGTATTTCCAGGATGACATCCTAGTGATGGGCCGAGACAGATTAGACCACGATGCCAAACTGACCAAAGTGTTGAGAGTGTTAGAAGGAAAAGGCCTCACAGCGGAGTGGGAAAAGTGCCGCCGGGGCATGGAATCAGTGACCTACGTAGGGCATGAAATTGGAGTGCAAGGGATCCCCCCCCAAGCAGAAAATGTGAAGGCGATTAGCGAAGCACCACCACCCACCAGCAAGGAGGACGTCAGGTCCTTCTTTTTTTTTTTTTTTAAGAATTCTTTTTATTTTAGGAATGAAACAAAACACAGTAAGCAATTGACATATTCACAAGTCTGCTACGGTACCAGCAATACAGTGACATTACAGCATATTCACATGTATATATCAAGGAGAAGTCTATTCAATCAATGTCCTCTGAGCCAGTCTGCAGGGCATGCGGAGGCTCGCAGATGGCCCCCCTATATTCATTCCAACATGTCCATATTTCTCTCCATTTTCTTGGGCACCCTCTCGTTACATATACAGTTTTTTCTTGCAGCATACACCAGTCCATGTCAGATTGCCAGTCAGTCAGTGTTGGTGGCTTGGGGGCACCCCATAGTCTAGCGATGTTCCTTTTTGCCACCATTTGCCCAAGCGTCACCCATATTCTGCCTTTTGGAGAAAGATCCGTGGGCTCCCAGATATTCAGAAGGCATCTCTTAGCTTCCGGGCGAATCTTCACCTCCCACACCTCCTGCATACACTGCACCACCCGCCTCCAGTACCTTTGCACCTTCGGGCACTCCCATATTATATGGAAAAAGGTGCCCATGCCCCCACATCCCCTCCTGCAGAGTCCGCCACCTCTTCTCCCCATCAATTGTAATCTAGTACAGGAGAGATATACCCTGTGAAGTATTTTCAGCTGGACTAGCCTAGGGGATGCAAGAGCATACTACCATTCTTCTTCGTCAATCTCCAACCCGTCAGCGACCCATTTCTCTTTTAGGGGAAGGAGCGAGTCAGGGGGGTTATTAATCAGTTTTTTTGTATGTGAGAGAGATGGCATGTTCTGTCATGTGGCTGTCTAGTAATCTGTCTTCAAGTGGGGAGACCTGAGGCAACGTAGTGTCTGGTGGAATATTCGCCTGCAGGGAATGCCACTTTTGCATATATCTAAAGTATTCTGTTCGTGCAAGTTCATATGTCTCTTGTAAGTGGGCAAAGGTATGGATCCCCTTGGGGCCCCAGATGTCAATAATTCGTGAAATTCCGATTAGGTCCCAGTTACGGATCCCCTTAGTGTGTCCTAGGTTGCCCAGTTGTTTGGAAGCCCATATTGGTGTGGCCATTGTAAGGAGGCCCGACCACTCGAGTTTCTTCTGTGCGATGTGCCAAATCGGTACTGAGTATCGTGTCGGTCCAGTGAGTCGGTGGGTGCCCGGTTTGGACTAAAGTGCAATCTCATAATTCCCTCCAGGGAGCAGCCATCTGTTCATCCCGTATCCAGGATCGTTAGCGTCCCTATACATTCCCTGGTTAATCGCTGACAGGTGTGCTGCCCAGTAATATTTACGTGTATCGGGGAGGGCTATCCCACCGTCAAACCACCCCAGAGTAAGTTTGCGCAATGCTATTCTAGGCGCTCCGGCCCAGAGGAGGTCGCGCTGTGCCTTCTCAATGGCCTCGAAGTACTTGTTCGGGACCAGGTCAGGATAATTTTGCAGGGCATAGATAAACCGTGGCAGTGCCATCATTTTAAAGAGGGCTGCTCGGCCCAACAATGACAATGGGAGTTTCTGCCAGGACTTAGCATCACTTTGGAGCCGTCTCAGAGGTGGTAACAGGTTTTTCTCATACCGCAGCGTCTCGATTGAGAGTTGCAAAGACTCCTAGGTACATGAATACGTCCTCAGCCACCGTTATGGGACACGTGGCAGGAAGCTTAGGAGGGACACCATGGAGGATATAAAGGTGAGATTTGCTCTAGTTGATGCGGAAGCCGGAGTTACGGCTGAAACTGGCAAAGATATCAAGTGCCGCCATTATAGATCTTCGTGGTTTAGAGAGGTAAAGAAGGATATCGTCGGCGTAAAGGGAGATTTTGTCTTCCCACCCTTCTGCCCAGGCTATCCGTTTCAGATAAATATCCTGTCTTATCCAGGCCGTGAGTGGCTCAAGGGAGAGCGCAAATAGGAGGGGAGACAGGGGGCAGCCCTGTCTGGTTCCTCTTCCTAAGGTAAAAACCTCTGAGACCTTGTTGTTTACAAGTACCTGCGCTAACGGTTCCGTGTAGAGAAGACGGACACAGGCTATAAAATTAGGTCCAAAGCCCAGTTTGTGGAGGACTGCAATCACGTAGGGCCATTCTAAGGTGTCAAAAGCCATGGTGGCGTCAAGCGAGACCACCACTGCGCCTTCTTTCAACCTATGTCACTGCCCTAGTACCCCATTAAGCCGTCTGATGTTAAGTGCGGTGTTGCGGTGGCGCATGAACCCGGATTGGTCCGGATGAACAAGGGAAGGAAGGACCAATTGAAGTCGGTTCGCAAGTGTTTTTGCTAGAATTTTGGGCTCTGTGTTGAGCAGCGAGATTGGTCTGTACGAGGTACAAAGTTCTTTGGGTTTCCCCTCTTTAGGTATAACTACTATGGTAGCTATGCGTTGGTCCCGCGGCAACACTCCTGTCTCTTTGCTTTTCCCGAACATGTGCTTAAGGTGTTTACTGAGGACATCAGGTTTCAGCTTGTAGAGCTCTATAGGGAGGCCATTGGGTCCTAAGGCTTTGCCCGGACGGAGGTCCACTATGGCACGGTGAAGTTCGGCGTCGGTAAGTGGGCTCTCAAGGGCCTCCCAATCCTCATCTGCTAGACACGGCATTCGGATGTCCTTAAGGAGGTCCACTGAATCCTCCTCTGGACGGTCTGACTCACGACTATAAACCTGTTTGAAATGTCTGGCGAATTCCGCCACTATCTCTCGGGGTTCAGTGACCACAGTGCCCGATGTCGTGTGAATTCCGGCACCACCTTCCCGGCATGCTGCTTTTTATCAAGCCACGCTATAAGTTTTCCGGCTTTATCACCCTGGTCATATAGCCTACCCAGCTTGTGTCTTGTTACTGATTGTTACAAAGAGGGGGGTTGAACCCATGCAGTCACGGGGACCTGGGCACTATGTGATACATATAAAGGGGGGTCCCCGTAGGAAGGAAAAGTGTATTGTGTGTTACATACACTAAAATTATTAAAAAATCAATAAAGCAAAAAAAAAAATATAATTTTATGTAAGCAAATCTCAGATTGGCATATATTATTTAATGACCAATACGTTGTGGTTATCAAATGCAATACAAAAATCATGTAAATTGAAGGCCCCAAGGGGGGAGGAAGGAAGGAGGGAGGGGTAGTGCTCAAGGAGGTGTAGAGGGTAATGACACAGTATAAAGAGGTAACAATACAAATTGACGATAGTTATTAAAAATGATCAGAATACAAAAAGTTCCAAATCAGGACTACAAATTAAAGAACATATGTACAAATTGCAATTCAACGGTCACATCTAATTATTAGAGCATTAAGGGGTGTGCCGGAAAGACAAAATAAAGAGAGAACAGTCGACGTTTCGACCCCTATCTATAGGCCAATTGGAGTCCTTTCACGGGGTCTTCATCAGGACGTCAAATAGGGGAAGGAAGGTGGGGCCATTCTGTATGAAAGAATATAAAGAAGTGTTTAACTACAATTCATAGTGAGGATGAAGATCATCATCCTATCTACAGGTTAGACACAGATAAATTTAATTAAATCTGCTTTACCATGGTTGGAGACCCAAAAGGATTCAGTACATGAACAGAGGAGCCACGCTTGACGTCGTGGTCAATCTGATTGGGATGGAAGGCTAAACTAAAGAGGAGAAACGACAATACGTGAGAATTGGAAAGATCTTACTTATTGTATTCTATAGTTAACTCCAAAGAGGATGACAACAGTTGAACTAAAATTACACCTTGTCAATGGTCCCATAGTCCAATACAACTTGAAGATTGACAATATAATCAGAAAGACTATATCTAATCTGGGCTATATGGAGAATTTATAATTTAAAAACAGTACCTATAGGTTGCTGTGATTAAGACCATCAGATGGTGGTGAATATGCAAATCGGCTTCTATGCTTGATAAACCCTGGCTAATCAAAGAGAATGGATAATAATTACCAATTGCGTGGGTAAATGACCATCAAGTTGTGAAGGTAGCAGGGAGGTGTGTACTCACAATTTGAAGTGCGTGATATCGTCTATAAATGGACAGATACTGTACGAAGTGTGGTTCCAAAATACCATTCACGTCAGGATAAGGTGTTATATTTCAACCTGGTGAACAAGGGATGTTTTAACAGCCAGGAGTGAAATTATACATTATAAACGATCTCAGTGGGAAAATCAGTCTTACTTACAAAGATTTTAAATCTTCTATGCTCGAGAGTTCAGTGGCAGTTATGTAAATACGGCGCCTGTCCGTGAAATCCGGAAAGCCATGTGCAACGTAGGCACCCTCGAGTCGGTTTCGTCAACACGATCGGGTTTTTGATCTATGAAAACATAAGACTAATTTACCTGAAAGCGGGACTTGTAAGTTAGCAAGTTACTGAGTTGGAGTCCCAGTAAACTTTAAAAGTACTTACAAACTACGGCACCAGAACTGCCAGCGGCTAGAGTCCCGAGCGCGAACTCCACAGTGTCAGCTCCGCGGGGTTGGGGCGGAGCTAAATGAAAGCTCTGTGCGGACAAAATAGAAGAGTTACTTCCGGGAGCCGCTAGGCTTCATCGAAACGGGTACAAGTTGTCGGCGGCTATGAATTGGCATACATAAGGCTCTAAAAAACCACTATAATGTGTCGATAGCGGCTATAATTGAACAATGGCACAAAAACACGCAAAATAGTGCAGCTCTCGTACAAGAGGCTGAAAACCATTTTCTTCCAACATTGCTGCGTTCTGCTGACAAGATATCACGGTTCCATGCGACTCTTATCACAAAAGGTCGTAAATGGAAAAAGCATGTTGTTAAATGTTGTTCAATAATGGCATGGTTCATAGATACAGTATGAAGAAAAATGCAGTGGTTAAAGGTAATCTTTATGAACGTTATACAACCTTGACCTAATCAACAAATCATGGTCAGTCAACAATGAAAAAGAGATGGCGAGAGCTTGTGCACTTCTCCAACATGAGAGTGTAACGAGTCTGACTTGAAGCATTCATCAAAGTTTTGTCCAATAGTTACTGCTAGCCGAGTGCTGCCAATTGAGCTAAACTACTATCTTGCTCGTTCAAACCATTCTTAATGGAGTCCAGAAGGGACATCCATTTGGACTCTCGTGTGTTTAGTACTGCGGGGAGGTTGCCCCCTCTTCTGCCTAAAGAAACTTTCTCAATGACAAACCAACGTAGGTCTGTTACAACGTGTCCCGCTACCCCATAGTGTTCAACAAGGGGCGCCCCTGCCACTTTACACCTCAATCTGCTGGAATGTGAAGAAATTCTAGCTTTGATTTTCTGCTGAGTTTGCCCTACGTATAATTGATTGCATGGGCACCGAATGATGTAAATTACTCCGCTGGAGTTACAATTCGTGTAATGTTTTAAATTGTAAGTCCTGCCACCATGGGCAAATGATTTAGTCTGGATTGTAGTGTCGCACGCCGTGCAGGCACCACATCTGTAGTGTCCGATTACCGGGGGTAAGTTCCAAAGAGTTGTCAAAGTGGGTTGGTTTGCTGACTCTAAATAGGAGTGGACCACCATGTCCATGATGTTTTTGGCTCTCTTAAATGAGTGTAGAGGTAAGTCCGTTTGGGCGATCGATTCTGCAACCAGGGGCCAGTTTTGATTGATGATTTTTTTGAAATCATTACTACGTGTGGAGAAAGTTGTGACGCAGATGATTCGATCAGTCGATGTTCGGGGCACTGTCTCTGGATTAAGGAGGGAGTCACGAGGGTTGTACCAGGCTCGTTTCCTGGCTCGTCTCACCCGTGATGGATACCCTCGTGAGATTAGACGTTGGCTCAGGACTTCGGACTCTCTCAGATAGTTTTCTCTTGTAGAACAATTCCTCCTGATGCGGAGGAATTGTCCTACCGGCAGATTGTCCTTGAGGCCCCTCGGGTGGTGACTCTGATATTGCAATAATGAATTGCGTTCCGTGGGCTTCCTGAACAACGTTGTGTGTAAAAGTTCTTCTTCCTCATAAATAGAGATATCTAGAAACGGTATAATGTTGTTACTGGATTCCATCGTAAACTGGATGTTAGGATTACGGGAATTAAGCCAAACATGGAATTCTTTAAGTTGGTCTGAATTGCCTTCCCAGATACAGAGGACGTCGTCGATATATCTGACCCATAATGACAGATTAACCTTGAAGGGATTTGTTGTTGGAAAAATGTGCTCCTGTTAAAAATAATCCATATATATTATGGCCAGATTGGGGGCAAAAGTAGCCCCCATCGCTACTCCCTTGGTCTGCAAGTAGAACCCCTCCTGGAAAATGAAGAAGTTGTGCATCATAGCCAGCTCCAGTAACTCAATTATAAAGTCCGTAGGGACCTGGACAGGTGCAGTTCTTTTGTCCAAAGCCTCTTGCATTATTTCCAAAGCATGTTATTGAGGAATACTAGTATAAAGCGATACTATATCGCATGTGACTAGCAAGGCCTGTGCTGGATTGAATGGTCTTTCGTCGATCAGGTTGATGACCTGAGTTGTGTCTCGTAGATAGGCTCTGGTTGTAAGGGCAATGGGCTTGAGGAAGAAATCCACGTATTGGCAGAGAGGCTCCAAGAGTGATCCGCAACCGGACACTATAGGGCGTCCAGGGGGAGTATTAAGGTTCTTGTGCACCTTTGGCAAGGTGTATATGGTTGCCAGTCTTGGAAATTTTTGATTTAAAAAATCAAATTCCTGTTTACTCAAAAAACCTGCATCTAGGCCTTTCTGTGTAACTCTCAAAATAGTCTTGGCCAGATCACGTGAGGGATCGCTGGGTAAAAGCCGATAGCTAATCCCATCTGATAGTTGTCTCAGAATTTCTGCCTTGTAATCTGAGAGGTCCTGCACAACAATTGCACCGCCTTTATCCGCGGGTTTAATGACTATGTTTTTGTTGTTACGTAGGGTTGTCAAAGCCGTCCTCTCCGTCTTGCCTAAGTTGAGCTTTGTGAATTTCGGTTGTTGGAGTGAAAGATCTATCGAAGAGGTCACTATATCCTCAAAGGCAAGAATCCGATTGTTCATGGCATATGTGGGAGGAAAAAAGGTAGAGGGTACTCTAAGTCCAGTAACTGAGCCTTGTTGTCTAGATATTTGGTTGCGAAAGTAATATCGCAGTCTAATCTTTCTGAAAAAACTGTAAAGTTCAGTCTTCAAAAGGAACTTGTTGACTGAAGCGGTTGGAACATATGAGAGTCCTCGGCCGAGGACCTTGAGCTCTTCCTCGTGTAAATCGTATGTGGAGATGTTGATCACCGGACTGGTGATTGATACACAGTTACTTGGTGTGATAGATTGAGGGATAGTTTGTCCATTTACCATCTGTAAGTGTTCCTGCGGGTCGAGATCTCCCTGTGTACTTCCGGGCGGAAAGTCACCTGCTTCTGTTGCTTGCCTCGACCGCCGTCCCAGCCTGTCTGATTCTGATGTTGACCTCTGGGCTGGGCCCTGGCCCAGTTGTTGCCACGTCCCCGTGGGGGGCGCCATTGGCCCCGGCCTCGGTCTAAAAAATGAGGTTGGAATTGTGGTGGATATTGTTGATAGCCTTGGTCTTGTGGAGGATAAGGAGGATAGGGGTATGAGGTACTTGGTCCTGCTTCGGCTTCACTTCCAGAGCTATATGAGGAGTCGGAAAAGGTTGTGAAATACCGTCTTCCTCTGTAGCCCCCTCGTCCACGATTAGTGAAGCGTCCCTGATTATCTTGTTTGTAATATTCCGGTTGTAAGTATGGATAGACCAATTTGTTATCAAACAGACGGAGGTCTCTTGCTAATTTTTCCAGTTTTTTGGTTTGGGCTGTGGTATCGAACTCTTTGATTGTGACTTCCAGATTCTCTACCGCCTCCTTAGCTTTGGTCAGGGTGTTGTCTCCCAAAATCTCAGCCTTCAAGTCAGCAATTTCTTTACTTATGGAAACTACTTGTTCAGCAGCTGTCTCTACTCCCAGCACCATCCAGTGCCGGGAGCAGTTATTGGCCACGTAGCTGAACCCCTCTTTAAACTTGGGTACATCTACGAATATCACTGGCTCGATTTTGATTTGCAGACCCACTGGAATTATATTCTCTTGCAAATATCTAGTGAAAAGATGCCCATGTAGCCGGGTTCTAATGAGTTTCTTCTCAAGTCTTTCCAAACGTGAGATCTTGTCATTTAAGGTAATATCAACTGTAGGAACTGATGTAGAAAGGAAAGTGGTTGAAAGATCTTTAGTCAACTGATTAATGTACTCCTCTGTATAGGAAAGTAATTCAGATTCCACCATGGTATAAATTATTTGAAAAAAGGAAAGGAACCTCGCAGGTCAGCACCTGCTCAGGAGACGTTACAAAGAGGGGGGTTGAACCCATGCAGTCACGGGGACCTGGGCACTATGTGATACATATAAAGGGGGGTCCCCGTAGGAAGGAAAAGTGTATTGTGTGTTACATACACTAAAATTATTCAAAAATCAATAAAGCAAAAAAAAAAAATGGATGTAAGCAAATCTCAGATTGGCATATATTATTTAATGACCAATACGTTGTGGTTATCAAATGCAATACAAAAATCATGTAAATTGAAGGCCCCAAGGTGTTGCGTGCTTATCTAGGTTCCTGATCGATACTGTGACCTTATGCCCCTATTCGGCTATAAATCCATTTATTCCCTATATTGGCATAACCGTTCAAGTGCGATTTTCTGTAAAGTCATCTCTGGCCTCACACGAACAGAGCCACATTCCAGCATGACTCTCTGCTACTTCCTTTGCGACCAATTAGTGCAATGACAGAGCAGCAGTCACTATCTGATATTCCTAGATAACACTCCGAGTTCTTCAACAAGATAAAAACTTAGCAAACCTGGAAATCCCCGCTTGCTATGTTTTGATTAGTAATGGAACTCTAATGAGCAACTGATAACTATCACTTCCTAGTGACATCTTTAATTGACGTCTTATGTCCAGCAAACTTGCGTCAAACCCGGCACCTGTCAGGTATAAATATTACCAACGTTGCCTTAAGCAACGTGAGTTCGTTGCCTGTTGCTGATGCCAGCTGCCTGCATGACCCTGTGTTGGTAAATCTAGCACTCTGTCGCTGCAGCCTGCTATCCTGTGGTGGTGAAGCTGCTGATTACCATTATCGCTGCTACAGCGCGAACTATGGTGCAGTACGCTTAAGGAGCTGAACAGCCGTCCTCTGCGAAGACATCCAGCAGATTCCAGCTGCCCGTGGACGCTGTCCTCCCTCCTTCCTCGACGCGCTGAGAGAAGCCGCTGCCTTTCTCGTGCAGAGAAATCCAGTCCCGGCGCTTCCAGTTTACCCTCGCAGGTGACTGGGATATCGAGAGAGACCCCTGAAGGAGATACCAATTCTCCATCATTCTATTCAGAGGTATGGTGTTGACTAAACCCTTAGACGAGAATTCTTGAAACAAACCTTGGCAAAACCAACTTAACTTAAAGCTACTTACTTACTCCCCTTCTCACGTGTTAGGCTTAGATCAGGCACACTGGGGTAGGCTTAGTTAGAAGCACCAGTTGAGTATGTTAGCCTAATGTATATATGACTGTATATATGTTTTATTACTTTTAAACCATTGTATGGCTAAGAAACCATATCAATGCTTTTACAGTTCTATTTCGCTATTCTTATCTTACTGTACGTACTTTTTATAATAACAATTATTGCAATTGTGGCAATACATTTCTCTTGTACGAGAAGAAAGACTGTTCAATAAATGTTAACCCTTTATTGATACACGCCCGTCTCTCTATTCTCTACATCTCGTGAAAGTAAACTGCACTAGACTGACTGAGTGAAATACATGTCTATTGTTTCACACGACCCTAGAGATCGACTCTTGATCTGAGGAGCAAAGTTGTCATGTTGCACGGTTGTTGGAAAACTGAATCCCTTCTTGTCTGTGCCAGGGAAGCTGATCACTTCCTATGCAGAGAAGAAAGTTTCCAGTGACCTCTGAGCTAGTTGGTAACACAACCCAATTAAGTTTAGCATAGTCAGTGGAGGCCTGGAATATCCGCAGTTCCACGTCGATACTACTGTTTATGTTATTCCAATGTGCAGGGCCTAGTGGGAAACTAGGAACTACACTACATGGCGCCCAACGTTTTGGTAAGGCGATAAACTAACGCAAGACTTATAGAGTAACTCAGTCGTGCATATTTCACACCCCTTTCTCCCGTAAATACTCCAATAGACGTCTGGAGTGGGTGAAAGGTTAAAATCCGCCCGACCTTAGTAGGAAGAGATTCCTATGTAAAGCTCTGGTTTATTCAACGTTGAAGGATACAGTGTTCCAAAATATTGTGCACCTAATCTTTGTCTCCTTGGAGACCTACTCTGCAAACCTTGCATTTTTACAATGCCAGAAAAGAACGGAACCTCTGGGGCCGCAGTAGATGCGACTCAGCAGTATTCCGAACACACAGACCCGGATGCTATTATCATCCCGGTCCACTTAAGAAAATCTATAACGTTAAAACTTATAGAAAACGGACTGACACCACAAGGTGGTACAGTAGTCTTCGTGATAGAGGCTCACGAGTATCGGCAGACAGAGGTATTCTATTCATGGATAAATTTTCCAGCAGCAAACGCTACAACACAAGAGTTTCACTATTACAAAATAGAGAAACCTCCGGAAGAGTACGCTCCTTTCGAGGAGATTGAAATTCCACTTAAATTTCAAGAGCACCTGCTCTGGTTTAATGGCGCCCTAAAAAACAATGATCACATTACCAGGCTCGGTCCACTAGGTAGACCAGGAGCAACGTGGCCGGTTCTAGCCAGCTACACACCACATCCGGACATTGTAAAAATGTCTAGAGAAGAGCTGTTAGTACAGCTAAACACATTAATAAAAATACATAGGCAATTAGTCCAATATGTAATGCGGATTGCTACAATCCAGCCAGCTGTTAAGACACCACAGCTGACCCCTCATCAGGGGAACACAAATAAAATTACACCACAGAACATACATTCATGTCTTGGTAAAACACCCGTAAAACGGGAACAAATTCCTTTCTGGTTAGCACAGAAAATCACTCAAATAGAGGCAGTATTTCCTGATACTACCCCTATTGAGAAACACAGAATCTTGACCATCTGCCTTCCTATGGGAATCGCACCACACGTGGAGGACTGCGACACTTGGGGTACAGTCTTTGCTTCCATTTACACAAAAACACACGGTGTTCCGTCTATGGCGGTAATACCAGAAGTGCTAAAACAGATTCAGAATGAATTCGGTCCAGAGCCCGCTTTAAATCTAGGTATGAAATTACTGAAAGACTTCAAGTAGGTCACGGCTATATTATTAGCCAACGTAAAGGGAGAAGCAGCATCTGTGGCGATTCGCCAGAAATTGAGGGAAACAGATATAAAAGATCCTGTTGAGCTAGCAAAAATCATAGAAAAATGCTATGAAGAATTAGGTAGAGACAGCTTGGGTGGGAAATTAGTAAAGCCCCAACTGCTCGAAAATACTGAAAAATTATTTATTAAAAATAATTTAAACACTCCTAAAAAGAGCTGGGATGGAAATAAACAATCCACTCCCAAGGAAAAAGTATTCCAGTCCAGAGGAAGGTCTCCTCGACGGAGAGAAAGAACTCCGACTCGAGAACGCCAGTCTCCCCAGCGGGAGCCCTCTGAGAAAAGATATAACCTTAGAAATAGGGATAATCTAAAAAAAAATGATAGATATCAAAGTATTAATACACGTCCCTCTCGATCTCTTCCACAGAATTCGGAAAGAAGAGGACGGTCAGACCCAGGCGAGCACACCAAGTCCAAAGACAAGGAACCTGCTCAAAATAAGAAATCTCAATTTCAGAAAAAGAAGGTAGCCAGTATTAGGGTAATCAACGATGCCGAGAATACTGAGGACACAGTTGAAAAACGGGGAGTGGGCATTGACAATGTTGGACAGTGCAGCAGAAATCAGTATAGCGCGCAAGAACTTGATGAGTCATCTGGAGACAGTGGACACGAATGAATACATTCAGGTCGAAACTGCCGACGCCAGACTTAGCGAGCCCCATAAAATATACGAAATAACATTGCGTATAGAGGGTGATAAGACTAGGAAAATTAAGGCTCTGTTTTGGGATAAGCTCTCAAAAGGCTATGATATTCTGTTAGCTGAAAAAGATTGGCCCCCGGAGTTTGTCAGGGAGTGCCCTCGTGGCGAAGAAGTGATTATGCCTGCCTTCTCGAATCACATTCCGATTCACAAAAAATATACATATGCAAGGAAATGGGCAGTAGCCCAGGCACCAGCATTGTATAAAAATCATGTAGGATGGGATGAGGATTCACCTCCTCACAAAATCCAACTAAAAAGTGAACACTGCCAGTGACGCCTGAGGCTTGAGCCGGGCAGTCAGACTTTTAACTTCGTTTAGCTGTTTTTAATCTTGCTCTTGTGTTGCTCCTTTGTGTCCTATCCCACCCCGCCTTCACGTGAGGAAATTTCGCGCTGCCTGTCTCCACCGATTGAGGGTGGAGGCATTTCTGCAAGCTCCCCTTTAAATTACTTTTATTGACTCACTGTATTCAGCGCTGCACCTCAGCTCCTCTGCCTCCCTCCCTGAGCGATCGGCCGATTCAGGGCTGACTCATCGGGGGCACGGTCGGAGAGACGGCGGTGGCCATTTTTGATTGGGTTAGCCTCCCTGGTGGCGAGAGGCTACTGTATAAAAATAAACGGCCGTAGCTCCGCGCAGCGGACGCGCTCAGCGAGCGCGCCACAGTCGCGCCGGAGTCAAGCCAGAGTCCTGCCCGTCTGCGCCCGTCAGCGCTAAGGAAGCGCATGGGCAGGGCTCAACTCCTGGTTGGTGCGGTTAGCTGTTCTGTTCAGTTCTGCTGCTGCCATGTATTCTAGATCGGATTTATATCACTTCCGCCCTACCCCTGCCCCTTGCTCGTCCCACTCTATTTACCCTCTGCATGGCCCCTTCAGATGTCCAGACTGTTCTTTTACGCTTCCACCACCTACCCCTATCTTTACCTTTTGTCCTGCCCCCCGCGTGTCGTCAGAGCCTACAACCTTTAAGGTTTATCATCTTAACGTTAGATCATTGGTTAAACACCACCTTGATATCCATGATCTACTTGATGAGTCCCCTGACATTCTTTTTATGTCCGAAACATGGCTCCATAACGACGCATCAGTAGCCATTAATTCTGCACTCCCCTCAGAGTATACTATCTATACCCACAATCGTGACTCCAGAGGGGGCGGCATCGCTGCCGCTATTAAAACTATATATCCATGCACTTGGAAGGTCATGGATATTGCAGGATGCGAAAGCGCTTATTTTTCAGTTTCTGTTAATCCGCATTTTTCTTTCTCCGGTCTACTTATTTATCGGCCTCCTGGCCCCGATGCTGCTTTTAGAGCTGCTCTTCCCGATGTGGTTAGTTCTTTGGCCCTGAAAACTGCAAATTTTAATATTATTGGGGACCTCAATCTGCATTTTGACTCTCCTGGTCCCTCGGCGGCCACCAGTACATGTGCTGACTTGGAGGCTTTCCAACTTTTTCAATTAGTTCGACATAATACGCATATTGGTGGTCACATCCTAGATCCTTTTTTTACTTCCATAACATCGGCCAAAGTACTGCCCCCTAGACCTATGGCCTGGACAGACCACCACCTAATTGAATGCCATCTGTTACTTGAGGATCATCCTGTAGTCGCCTCTACCCCCGCCATCCTCAGGCGCCCTTGGAAAAAGCTAAAAATCAATGATTTTCATCAGCTGCTTGACGAAGTCCCTTTGGCCCCTTTTACAGATGTGGAATCCGGTTACAATTCTTACTGTAGCTGGCTTACCAATGCGCTAGACAAGCTTATTCCTCTTGCCCTGTCCAAACAACAGCGCACTCATTCCAGCCCCTGGTATGACGACACTCTTCGGCTACAAAAAAAATCGTGTAAACAAGCCGAAAGATTGTGGCGTAAGTCCTATGATCCGGCCAAGAAAGCCTTGTACCGCGCCACCACCAAGAAATATCACAGAGCTATTTGTAGGGCCCGAGCCTCCCACTTCTCTCGTGAGTTCAATGCTAGCAACAACCCTAGCAAACTTATCTTTAAAGCACTGAAAGACCTTGCCACCTGCAGAACCTCTACTACTGTGATCTGCTCTCCCTCCCATTGTGAGGATTTGGCCACTTTTTTTGTTGACAAAGTGGAAGGTATTTATCGCGCCTTTCCCAATTCTACTGACCCTCGCCACAGTGCCACAGCTACCTCCAAAACCCCTATGTCATTATCCCATCTCTCAGAGCTCTCTATGGAGGAGTTTGATAAACTTGCTATCAGGGTGAAATCAGGCTCTCCTAAAGACCCCCTGCGGCCTGCACAATTCAGAGATTCCCCTTCCTTTTGCCTCCCTCCTCTTCGTGAACTTATCAACCTGTCCTTGACTTCGGGTTCGGTACCCCTTGCCTGGAAACAGGCTCAGGTGGTCCCTATTCTGAAGAAACCTGCTCTGGACCCCAAAAAAGCAGAAAACTACCGCCCCATCTCGCTCCTCCCGTGGGCTGCCAAATTGACTGAGGCTCATGTCAACACCATTCTTGCTAACCATCTCCATTCTGCAAACATTCTAGATCCTACGCAGAATGGTTTTAGGCCCGGTCACAGTACTGAGACTGCGCTCCTGTACATGGCTGAACACCTTCGTATGCTGGTGGATTCTGGTCATACGGCGGCACTTGTGCTTCTCGATCTAAGTGCCGCCTTTGACACTGTCTCCCATGACATCCTACTCCAACGTCTGGTTGAGGCTGGGGTGGACAAGTTGGCTCTTGATTGGTTCCGATCTTTTCTATCTGATCGCTCCTTCAGGGTCACTACTCCCCCCTTCGAATCCACACCACATACGATTGCCCAGGGAGTTCCACAGGGATCGGCTTTAAGCCCCACCTTATTTAATCTTTATGTCCAGCCGCTAGCTGATGTCGCCATGCGTGGGAACCTTTCCATCGTGTCCTACGCAGATGACACTCAGCTGGCGGTTGCACTTAGCGGGGCTTCCGATCTCGAAGCAGCCAAGTTCCGCGAGGGACTTATATCCGTGGCCCAGTGGATGAATGATAATTTCCTGCAATTGAACGCTAAGAAAACTGAGGTGCTCATTGTGGGAAAACAAATTCATCTGTGGGGCGATAGCTGGTGGCCTCAAGAGCTCGGCTCCACTCCTACCCCTGTTACTGAAGTAAAAAACCTCGGGGTGTGGTTTGACTCCCAGTTGAGTTTTTCCACCCACACAAAAAAGACTGCCGCATCTTGTTTTGGGATTCTGCGTCAGCTTCGGTCCACTTTTAAATTTTTTGACGCTCCCACCCGCCAACTTATCGTGCAAGCCATGATCTTGTCCAAATTGGACTACGCCAACTCCCTTTTTCTTGGAGTCAACCAGGCTGAGCTCTCCCGCCTCCAACGTGTTCAGAACGCTGCCGCCAGGGCTCTGGTTGGCTTGCCTAAATTCTGCTCAGCTAGGAGAACTATCTATAACCTCCATTGGCTTCCAGTGGCACAGAGAATTAAATTTAAAACTTTGATTTTGACTTTTAAAATCCTTAAATTCTCTTCCCCTCCCATTCTCCAGCAACTCATCTCTCCCTATGTGCCTACTCGCACTCTGAGGTCCTCTGCTTTACATCTTGCCACTGTTCCCCGCTTTAAGAGATCCAGGGTTGGCGGACGTTCCTTTCAAGTCCTGGCTACTAAGCTATGGAATTCATTGCCTGTCCACATCCGGGCCATTGAGGGGCTCCTCGCTTTCAGGAAGGCGGTAAAAACCTTCCTTTTCCCCTTGGCACCCTAGTTCTGTTGTTGTTGTGTTTTCTTAGTTTCGGTCCCCTGGCTTTTGTTCTCGCGCCAGGACGCCCCTTTGCTGGGGCAGCTGTGCGCGTAAAAAAAAAAAAAAAAAAAAAAAACCAACTGCCCAACGGCAGTATCCCATAAAGCAAGAAGCTAAAAAAAACAAGTCAGGGAGATCTTAGATCAACTTGAGTACCAGGGGGTGATTGAAACATGCACCTCTCAAATGAACAATCCTTTGTTTCCTGTCTCCAAGCCAGACAATTCATATCGTCTAGTTTTGGACTACAGACATCTTAATACATGTTGCAAAACTTTTGCAGTACAAAACTCGCATAGTGCAGCCCTAATGAATAATATAGTTAGGAAAAAATACAAAACGACATTAGACATATCTAATGGTTTCTTTTGTCAAAACATTGCACCAGAAAGCAGATATTTGACCGCTTTCTCCGCATTTGGGTCGCAGAAAAAATTCTGTCGACTCCCACAGGGGTTCAAGAACAGCCCAGGACTATTCTCAGCTAGGGTAACAGAGTTACTACAAATCTATGATGATGAAGCATTGTCTTACGTAGATGATATTTATCTCACAGATGACGACTTGGATACTCATTTGAAAAGAGTGAACACCATTATACTTGGGTTCGCAGCAGAGGGTTACAAATTCAACTTTAAAAAGTCCCGAATTGCCCATCTGACAGTACTATTTTTAGGGTACGAATTATCAAGTGAAGGGAAAAGCCTAGCGGACAACTTCTTAGAGAAGTGCGCTGTACTCCAAGCTCCAAAAACGCTGAAGAATTTACAATCCATACTAGGTTTTCTGAATTTCGGAAGAACTTACATCCTAAATTACGCAGAGAGGGTTAAACCTCTCTACGAACTAATAAAACCTGATTTTAAACAAATCAATTGGACTCAAAAACACACAGAAATTTTGAGATCACTGCAAACAGACATGTTAGCAAAAACAAAATTAGATACACGTGACAACACACGCGATCTTGTAATCCGAGTCATCCCAGGAAGATGCGGATTCACATACCTAACCTCTAATGAGGGAGAAAAGGTACCAATTTCAATTAAATCTCACTTGTACACACAAGCAGAAAAAACATTCAGTCACACAGAAAGAACTGTGAACGCAGTGCAAATCGCATTAGCAAATGAACGAGAACTAGCACACGGCAAAAGGATTAATATCCTTACAGCGGAATCCGCCTTCGAAGCGCTATTCAGCCCAGTAAACCTGCCTACAGTGTCACTGGATCCGAAATGGATACAGTGTATAGATTCTCTAGGAGCGGAAGATGTGAAATACTATTTCGCCCCGCAATACGAAGAACTGAATGATTTAGAATATGAAGAAGAATATCCTCTGCCAATCGAAATTCTGCCTCTCCCACAATACGCCTGTATAATCTATACAGATAGTTTTGTACAGCACTTCAACGTAGAGAAAAAATCCTACGATGCAGCATGTGCGATTATTAAATGTCGTGGGCTGTGCGGTAAAATTACACCGAAAGTAACAAAAAGTGAATCAGTATAGTACTGTTCGGTTCAGAAAACTGAAATCAGATGTTTAAAGATGGCGCTCGAAAATGCAGAACGCGAATTCCCGACACTTATCGTGTGCGATTCTCATTTTTGCGTCAACTCTTACAACAAAAAACTGCAGAGTTGGATTGAAAACGTTTACAAAGATGACACAGGTGCCACAATAAAGAATAAATTGCTCTGGAATGAGGTAGCTCTTTTACACAAAGAACTACAAAAGACTCACGTGATTCACGCACAGAGTCTTCAACGTGATGGCGTTCACGTTGCAGGGAATTCATTGGCTAATACAGCCACCGCGGAAGCAACTAAACCGGCTTCCGTAGCCACAAAAAAGCGTACAGATAAGTACATAGACGGGGAAACTATGCTAGCAGTAAAAAAGACCGTAAAAGGCGACTGTGCAGCACTACCTGTAAACTATCCACTCAATTATGCATACATAATCGATGCAAACTCCGTTCCTTTTGCTCGAATCCGTGGAGTGGGGGATAGAGTAATTCCAAAAACGAACAGGAGAATATTTTTAATAGCAGACGCACATATGGGTTTGGGTCTTAGGCACAGAAAGATCAAAGAATCACTGACTGAATTACAATCAGTATTCTGGTGGCCGGGAATGACTGTAGAACACCATATATATGCAAACAACTGTGAAAACTGTAATAGGGATCGCAGTAGCGAACCTTGCTACCGGCTACCAATCAGAAAGAGCGTAACGCTGCCTACACCCCATCCTGCGTCCTATTAATAGTTAAGGCTAAACACACTTAAAAAATGAGGCCACCAGCGCTCGGCTGACGCTAGAACGGTTATAAAAGATTTGCGAGTCTTTATCGGCACATACGCAATTACCACGTTCCATTCTGACCAGGGTCCTGCTTTCAGCTCTCGAGCTTATAGGGAGGCCATGGCCAGCATGGGAATTGGGTTGCGGTATTCTTGTCCGTCGCACCCCTAAGGGAATAGTGTGGTAGAAAGAAAAAAACGTGACATAAAGCAATCTATAACAGCGAAGGTATTAGGTTCAGGCGCTGGGTGGGTCAAACATTTAATAAGTGTCCAGACTAGTCTTAACAACATGCCAAGAAATTCTCTAAAAGGTTTCAGCCCATACGAACTATTGTTCGGAATTAGAATGCGAGTTCAGGACCTCGATAGTCAGATGTCAGTGGTACAAGAAGAAACAATGCACTTTGATGTAAAGGATCGTTTGGCTGTTTTACAGGAACTGAATGAAATGAGAAAATCATTAAGCAACATAAAGTTAAAGCAACAGCCAAGTACCACTGACGAGGCACCACCCGCAACAGCCCCAGCAAGGCCTGTCTGGATTCCAAAGATTGGGGATCTAGTCAGAGAAAAGATCGCGGTGAAGAAGGAATTTGGGCCTTCTTACAGAAAAGCAGTATCTGTCTTGGCAGTCACCGGAACAAGATCAGTTGTGCTACCGCCCCTTGCTGGTAAAAAGGAGAACAGAGTCGTGTCCATCGATCTGGTAAAACCACAAGCATGTGGCCTATAATCAACAGTAGGCCCAGTGGACTCCCAAGAAACAACAGAATACCCAAACTTGCAACAATCCAAGAGGTTCAAACTGAAAGACTAATCACATTCGATCAGCCTGCAGTGCACAATGAAGGACTATGCAATAATGCCATGGAACTCGTGCCTCTTGAAACACAGATTGAAACAGTTCGTCAAGAAACAACACCAGTCTACACTAATGTGGCATCAGAAAGTGCTACCGAGAGACAGATTGAAAGAACAATCCCATCAATTGACAGAACTGCCTCTGGTTATTTCATCAACTTCGACAACTTCTCTGAAGATGAAAACGACCCCGAAGTGATGCCAGAATCAAAAAAGACTTTTAAAGAAAAAGCAACGGAACTCTTTCATCAACTGAAGGAAATCTACCTTATTTCCCCTTGGCTAGAGTTCTGGTTCGGTCTAGGTGTATTTTTCCTCCTGCTTTGGCTCATCATGGTACTGTGTTTGGGAAAATTCATTGAAGGAAAATATATTACAATGGACACAGCAAGTCAGAACATCAACCTAGTCCTGAAACGACACAGATCATCCGACGTGAAGAAAAGAGAACTGTCAACAGTAAATGTCACAGCAATTCCAATACCTGGTGGGGTAGTATGGGAGAAAAAAGACTATGAGATCTATGGTCCGGTCGAAATCCTGAAGTATCCTCATCAACTAAAGGTTTCCTTAAGTGACTTTGTGACACCTAGTACATTCTCTGATGATTGGGACTTTAACAGTATTAATGACATGATGTCTGATTTAGTAATGTCAGCTAGATTCACAGATCATGATTATTTACAAGGTTCATCTAGTTATGAGCAGTTATTCTGTTACACCCACTATGGGGATCATTACTTGCATAAATCTGCAACCCCTAGAAATGTTTTTATGTATAACCAATGGGAACATTGTTCTACACCACCTAAAAGCAGTTCTAAAGCATTTTTTGAGAAATTCAAATATTTCTCAGGGTTTAACACCAGTGATGCTGAAACGTTTTATTATAAACTGTTAGATAAAACAGGAATGAAAACAATGCTGACAAATTCTAAATTGATATATTCAGAAGCATTTTATGACAAAATGATGACATTTGGTTTTGATTATTGGAAAAATAATATTGAAATGAAAAATATTTGGGGTACAAAAGATTGGCAGGTGCAAGGCATTGAAGCACTATTTAGAAACTGCATGATACCAGAACAAATGTTATTTTTAAATGACACAATACACCAAACATCTTGTCTTGGCCTAGCTAAGAACAAAGACCTTAGAACACCGTCTATACCAAAGCCAATACCTGAGAATACAACCACAGATATTGAGTTAGACGTGTCACAAATTTTACATTTCAACAGAACACATCCTGATTGGAAAAAGTGGTTAATCTGGCCTACAGACACGAATAGTTGTCAAGATAGATTCCTGAATAAAACACAGGGGTTAAAAATGACCAGATTAGACTCAAGATATTCCCAGAGACAACATCCAGGGATTATTACAACATACAGTGTAGGGAAACTCTGCCTAGAATGGCTAACCTCGTCCACACTGGCTGAAATTAAGCAACACTTGTCTTTACTAAAAGATGGTGCTGATTTGCGCGATTTCATTCTTGGACCACGCAAACAGCGTCAAAAGCGTTTCATAGCGACCAGCATCTATGCTGCTTACAACGAGGCTTGGAAAGTAAAGCAAATTGAAACTGCTGAAAAAATACGAGAAATTGATCGTATCAATTTGGAGAAATCACTTTCTGGGGTAGACAATGGGTTAATGACTCTGTCTTCCAGAATATATTCGTTGGACAATATTGTATCCTCTGCCTTTGATGTGATAGACAGAGATTTGCTTATGTTACAACATGGCCAGTCTCAATTACGCTCTATTATAGAATTAGGCTGGACGCTGCAAAATCTTCGTTCAGGCTATGTGCCTTGGCGTTTAATCAACACAACGTCATTATTTTCCATTTTTAACCTTACTGATAAACAGATAAGTTTGGCACAGAAAGGAGCAGACTATACAATCCTGAGCATCGAAAAATTCGAGAGATTACCATTGACAATGTCAGAGAGTCCTGTCATTGAATGGATAATACACGGAATTATCACAATTCCGATAACAACTTTCTGATTTAAAAAGTGCCTTGAGTACATACCTGCTGGCCAGTATGAACAATTGGGTAAAGGGTATGTAAAATCTATATGGAAATTACCATACACTCATTCTTGCTATAGTGACAGTGACAAAAATGTATTTCTTAGTGGTGACAACTGTAAACATTCACTGAGCGGTATACTTTTGTGTCAGGGTATTAATTTACACGGAGCATGTGATGGAAATTCAAACAACCTTTCATGCCACCAGCTAGTCACACCTGCAACTCAGATAGAGCCCTTCTTTATGCAACTTTCGAACGGGAGTTACATTCTTAGAACGGATCACAGATGTTGTGGCCTCGCGCCAGGGAAAAGTTATCTAGTAGAAGTAACATCCATGGTCAAATGCTGTATGCAAGCATTGTTTCCGAGTGGGCCTCCAGACATAGTGACTCCCCTCTGGCCTCGTCTGAATCTCTATTCTATACGAATTGATACATTAAGCAAAATGAAGTCTGTGCTTTTACAGACAACAGTGCCTATAACGTCATCTAAAGAGACGTATGATCTTCTAGTCGCAAGGACGGCTACTGAAGTCCATGACCTTTTATCAACAAATTGCCCCGTGCATTTCGTAGAAATGTTCAGCCAACTCCTTAACATGTCTAGTGCAACAAGCATCCCAGGCATATTTAAGACAGTCTTTACGGGACTGCTAACACCCTTCCAGGCAATTTTGGGAATCTTTCCTAATTTTGTGCACTCCATTTTTGGTGGTATACCACTATTTTTGGGACTTATCGCAGGGATTCTATTTTTGATCCTCCTGCTACGTTATGGCAAGCCTCGGCTCAGACATAGCTCCCATGGGAATGGAAGAGACAATCCTAGCAATGCGCTACAGGGACAGGATAACTAACGTCCTCGGATTGGCCAGGCTGAGAGATCTAAACATGACCTGGTTCCTTTCATTCAGACCGATATGGCAAAATTGCATTTTACCTGTGCTACGGTGTATGCTTTGCGGCGATGAATGCGTGTTGGACATCTGTCTTTCACTTCCATCAGCAGTACCAATGGACGTCGATACTTTGCTCAGTCCAATAACGGCTCACGCATTGTGTTGTCCCCAGCGGCTACCAATCCTGATGACGGCATTCGTGGAGACTCCTGTACTACAGCCAAGTGGTAACAGTGGAGCGAGTGATAAAAGCGACATCATCCAGGTACAACGTTCTGTGAGCATTGCTGGTCCTGCCTTCGATGACAGCAATCATTCTCACACCTGCCAAGTTACAGCGCTATCTAATTTGGTTGAACTATCACCTGATTTTGTAGACCAATTCTTTGCGAGCCTGTCTGATACGATGTTCTCTCCCACAGAGAAACAATAACTTTTTAAGCAGCTTTCCGATACACAGCGTTCCCATGAACTCTGAATTCGGCCTTCAGTTTTGATCAACAAAAAACTGCTAGGGGCTTTGGAAGTCTATTTTCTTTGAATTGGACAATTTTTCTAATATTGACCTTTTTTGGCACGAACAATTCTTTGCTTAACGTAAAAACTATTCTTAGAGAACAGAAGCTTCACACTTCTATTTCTAAAACACATCTAGAGACATAACAACATAACACCAGCCTCTAGCACACATGTTATTACAATGCATTTTTATGTGATGATTTATCTCGCATTTCTTCTGTCAGAGATACTTCATGTGTAATTCTTTATGCAGAATCGTTCATTGATTTCATATGCGATAATTTTTTGAATGATTACTATGCTTTAAAAAACGTACAGTACCTAAATTCCATGTATTACAAGTACGCCTATTTCGAATGCATTTATGTATTTTGGGGTGGGCAATGTTACACATGTATCTTATTGCTTAGTTTTAGTAATTTTGATGGACATTAACCCGTGGAGTGGTTGTTGCGTGCTTATCTAGGTTCCTGATCGATACTGTGACCTTATGCCCCTATTCGGCTATAAATCCATTTATTCCCTATATTGGCATAACCGTTCAAGTGCGATTTTCTGTAAAGTCATCTCTGGCCTCACACGAACAGAGCCACATTCCAGCATGACTCTCTGCTACTTCCTTTGCGACCAATTAGTGCAATGACAGAGCAGCAGTCACTATCTGATATTCCTAGATAACACTCCGAGTTCTTCAACAAGATAAAAACTTAGCAAACCTGGAAATCCCCGCTTGCTATGTTTTGATTAGTAATGGAACTCTAATGAGCAACTGATAACTATCACTTCCTAGTGACATCTTTAATTGACGTCTTATGTCCAGCAAACTTGCGTCAAACCCGGCACCTGTCAGGTATAAATATTACCAACGTTGCCTTAAGCAACGTGAGTTCGTTGCCTGTTGCTGATGCCAGCTGCCTGCATGACCCTGTGTTGGTAAATCTAGCACTCTGTCGCTGCAGCCTGCTATCCTGTGGTGGTGAAGCTGCTGATTACCATTATCGCCGCTACAGCGCGAACTATGGTGCAGTACGCTTAAGGAGCTGAACAGCCGTCCTCTGCGAAGACATCCAGCAGATTCCAGCTGCCCGCGGACGCTGTCCTCCCTCCTTCCTCGACGCGCTGAGAGAAGCCGCTGCCTTTCTCGTGCAGAGAAATCCAGTCCCGGCGCTTCCAGTTTACCCTCGCAGGTGACTGGGATATCGAGAGAGACCCCTGAAGGAGATACCAATCCTCCATCATTCTATTCAGAGGTATGGTGTTGACTAAACCCTTAGACGAGAATTCTTGAAACAAACCTTGGCAAAACCAACTTAACTTAAAGCTACTTACTTACTCCCCTTCTCACGTGTTAGGCTTAGGTCAGGCACACTGGGGTAGGCTTAGTTAGAAGCACCAGTTGAGTATGTTAGCCTAATGTATATATGACTGTATATATGTTTTATTACTTTTAAACCATTGTATGGCTAAGAAACCATATCAATGCTTTTACAGTTCTATTTCACTATTCTTATCTTACTGTACGTACTTTTTATAATAACAATTATTGCAATTGTGGCAATACATTTCTCTTGTACGAGAAGAAAGACTGTTCAATAAATGTTAACCCTTTATTGATACACGCCCGTCTCTCTATTCTCTACATCTCGTGAAAGTAAACTGCACTAGACTGACTGAGTGAAATACATGTCTATTGTTTCACACGACCCTAGAGATCGACTCTTGATCTGAGGAGCAAAGTTGTCATGTTGCACGGTTGTTGGAAAACTGAATCCCTTCTTGTCTGTGCCAGGGAAGCTGATCACTTCCTATGCAGAGAAGAAAGTTTCCAGTGACCTCTGAGCTAGTTGGTAACACAACCCAATTAAGTTTAGCATAGTCAGTGGAGGCCTGGAATATCCGCAGTTCCACGTCGATACTACTGTTTATGTTATTCCAATGCGCAGGGCCTAGTGGGAAACTAGGAACTACACTACAAAGGGGGGAGGAAGGAAGGAGGGAGGGGTAGTGCTCGAGGAGGTGTAGAAGGGTAATGACACAGTATAAAGAGGTAACAATACAAATTGACGATAGTTATCAAAAATGATCAGAATACAAAAAGTCCCAAATCAGGACTACAAATTAAAGAACATATGTACAAATTGCAATTCAACGGTCACATCTAATTATTAGAGCATTAAGGGGTGTGCCGGAAAGACAAAATAAAGAGAGAACAGTCGACGTTTCGACCCCTATCTATAGGCCAATTGGAGTCCTTTCACGGGGTCTTCATCAGGACGTCAAAGAGGGGAAGGAAGGTGGGGCCATTCTGTATGAAAGAATATAAAGAAGTGTTTAACTACAATTCATAGTGAGGATGAAGATCATCATCCTATCTACAGGTTAGACACAGATAAATTTAATTAAATCTGCTTTACCATGGTTGGAGACCCAAAAGGATTCAGTACATGAACAGAGGAGCCACGCTTGACGTCGTGGTCAATCTGATTGGGATGGAAGGCTAAACTAAAGAGGAGAAACGACAATACGTGAGAATTGGAAAGATCTTACTTATTGTATTCTATAGTTAACTCCAAAGAGGATGACAACAGTTGAACTAAAATTACACCTTGTCAATGGTCCCATAGTCCAATACAACTTGAAGATTGACAATATAATCAGAAAGACTATATCTAATCTGGGCTACATGGAGAATTTATAATTTAAAAAAAGGAACCTATAGGTTGCTGTGATTAAGACCATCAGATGGTGGTGAATATGCAAATCGGCTTCTATGCTTGATAAACCCTGGTTAATCAAAGAGAATGGATAATAATTACCAATTGCGTGGGTAAATGACCATCAACTTGATGGTCATTTACCCACGCAACAGTACCTATAGGTACTGTTTTTAAATTATAAATTCTCCATGTAGCCCAGATTAGATATAGTCTTTCTGATTATATTGTCAATCTTCAAGTTGTATTGGACTATGGGACCATTGACAAGGTGTAATTTTAGTTCAACTGTTGTCATCCTCTTTGGAGTTAACTATAGAATACAATAAGTAAGATCTTTCCAATTCTCACGTATTGTTGTTTCTCCTCTTTAGTTTAGCCTTCCATCCCAATCAGATTGACCACGACGTCAAGCGTGGCTCCTCTGTTCATGCACTGAATCCTTTTGGGTCTCCAACCATGGTAAAGCAGATTTAATTAAATTTATCTGTGTCTAACCTGTAGATAGGATGATGATCTTCATCCTCACTATGAATTGTAGTTAAACACTTCTTTATATTCTTTCATAGAGAATGGCCCCACCTTCCTTCCCCTATTTGGCGTCCTGATGAAGACCCCGTGAAAGGACTCCAATTGGCCTATAGATAGGGGTCGAAACGTCGACTGTTCTCTCTTTATTTTGTCTTTCCGGCACACCCCTTAATGCTCTAATAATTAGATGTGACCGTTGAATTGCAATTTGTACATATGTTCTTTAATTTGTAGTCCTGATTTGGGACTTTTTGTATTCTGATCATTTTTGATAACTATTGTCAATTTGTATTGTTACCTCTTTATACTGTGTCATTACCCTTCTACACCTCCTCGAGCACTACCCCTCCCTCCTTCCTTCCTCCCCCCTTGGGGCCTTCAATTTACATGATTTTTTTATTGCATTTGATAACCACAACGTATTGGTCATTAAATAATATATGCCAATCTGAGATTTGCTTACATAAAAATTTATTTATTTATTTATTTTTTTTGCTTTATTGATTTTTGAATAATTTTAGTGTATGTAACACACAATACACTTTTCCTTCCTACGGGGACCCCCCTTTATATGTATCACATAGTGCCCAGGTCCCCGTGACTGCATGGGTTCAACCCCCCTCTTTGTAACGTCTCCTGAGCAGGTGCTGACCTGCGAGGTTCCTTTCCTTTTTTCAAATATTTATACCATGGTGGAATCTGAATTACTTTCCTATACAGAGGAGTACATTAATCAGTTGACTAAAGATCTTTCAACCACTTTCCTTTCTACATCAGTTCCTACAATTGATATTACCTTAAATGACAAGATCTCACGTTTGGAAAGACTTGAGAAGAAACTCATTAGAACCCGGCTACATGGGCATCTTTTCACTAGATATTTGCAAGAGAATATAATTCCAGTGGGTCTGCAAATCAAAATCGAGCCAGTGATATTCGTAGATGTACCCAAGTTTAAAGAGGGGTTCAGCTACGTGGCCAATAACTGCTCCCGGCACTGGATGGTGCTGGGAGTAGAGACAGCTGCTGAACAAGTAGTTTCCATAAGTAAAGAAATTGCTGACTTGAAGGCTGAGATTTTGGGAGACAACACCCTGACCAAAGCTAAGGAGGCGGTAGAGAATCTGGAAGTCACAATCAAAGAGTTCGATACCACAGCCCAAACCAAAAAACTGGACAAATTAGCAAGAGACCTCCGTCTGTTTGATAACAAATTGGTCTATCCATACTTACAACCGGAATATTACAAACAAGATAATCAGGGACGCTTCACTAATCGTGGACGAGGGGGCTACAGAGGAAGACGGTATTTCACAACCTTTTCCGACTCCTCATATAGCTCTGGAAGTGAAGCCGAAGCAGGACCAAGTACCTCATACCCCTATCCTCCTTATCCTCCACAAGACCAAGGCTATCAACAATATACACCACAATTCCAACCTCATTTTTTAGACCGAGGCCGGGGCCAATGGCGCCCCCCACGGGGACGTGGCAACAACTGGGCCAGGGCCCAGCCCAGAGGTCAACATCAGAATCAGACAGGCTGGGACGGCGGTCGAGGCAAGCAACAGAAGCAGGTGACTTTCCGCCCGGAAGTACACGGGGAGATCTCGACCCGCAGGAACACTTACAGATGGTAAATGGACAAACTATCCCTCAATCTATCACACCGAGTAACTGTGTATCAATCACCAGTCCGGTGATCAACATCTCCACATACAATTTACACGAGGAAGAGCTCAAGGTCCTCGGCCGAGGACTCTCATATGTTCCAACCGCTTCAGTCAACAAGTTCCTTTTGAAGACTGAACTTTACAGTTTTTTCAGAAAGATTAGACTGCGATATTACTTTCGCAACCAAATATCTAGACAACAAGGCTCAGTTACTGGACTTAGAGTACCCTCTACCTTTTTTCCTCCCACATATGCCATGAACAATCGGATTCTTGCCTTTGAGGATATAGTGACCTCTTCGATAGATCGTTCACTCCAACAACCGAAATTCACAAAGCTCAACTTAGGCAAGACGGAGAGGACGGCTTTGACAACCCTACGTAACAACAAAAACATAGTCATTAAACCCGCGGATAAAGGCGGTGCAATTGTTGTGCAGGACCTCTCAGATTACAAGGCAGAAATTCTGAGACAACTATCAGATGGGATTAGCTATCGGCTTTTACCCAGCGATCCCTCACGTGATCTGGCCAAGACTATTTTAAGAGTTACACAGAAAGGCCTAGATGCAGGTTTTTTGAGTAAACAGGAATTTGATTTTTTAAATCAAAAATTTCCAAGACTGGCAACCATATACACCTTGCCAAAGGTGCACAAGAACCTTAATACTCCCCCTGGACGCCCTATAGTGTCCGGTTGCGGATCACTTTTGGAGCCTCTCTGCCAATACGTGGATTTCTTCCTCAAGCCCATTGCCCTTACAACCAGAGCCTATCTACGAGACACAACTCCGGTCATCAACCTGATCGACGAAAGACCATTCAATCCAGCACAGGCCTTGCTAGTCACATGCGATATAGTATCGCTTTATACTAGTATTCCTCAACAACATGCTTTGGAAATAATGCAAGAGGCTTTGGACAAAAGAACTGCACCTGTCCAGGTCCCTACGGACTTCATAATTGAGTTACTGGAGCTGGCTATGATGCACAACTTCTTCATTTTCCAGGAGGGGTTCTACTTGCAGACCAAGGGAGTAGCGATGGGGGCTACTTTTGCCCCCAATCTGGCCATAATATATATGGATTATTTTGAACAGGAGCACATTTTTCCAACAACAAATCCCTTCAAGGTTAATCTGTCATTATGGGTCAGATATATCGACGACGTCCTCTGTATCTGGGAAGGCAATTCAGACCAACTTAAAGAATTCCATGTTTGGCTTAATTCCCGTAATCCTAACATCCAGTTTACGATGGAATCCAGTAACAACATTATACCGTTTCTAGATATCTCTATTTATGAGGAAGAAGAACTTTTACACACAACGTTGTTCAGGAAGCCCACGGAACGCAATTCATTATTGCAATATCAGAGTCACCACCCGAGGGGCCTCAAGGACAATCTGCCGGTAGGACAATTCCTCCGCATCAGGAGGAATTGTTCTACAAGAGAAAACTATCTGAGAGAGTCCGAAGTCCTGAGTGAACGTCTAATCTCACGAGGGTATCCATCACGGATGGTGAGACGAGCCAGGAAACGAGCCTGGTACAACCCTCGTGACTCCCTCCTTAATCCAGAGACAGTGCCCCGAACATCGACTGATCGAATCATCTGCGTCACAACTTTCTCCACACGTAGTAATGATTTAAAAAAAATCATCAATCAAAACTGGCCCCTGGTTGCAGAATCGATCGCCCAAACGGACTTACCTCTACACTCATTTAAGAGAGCCAAAAACATTAGGGACATGGTGGTCCACTCCTATTTAGAGTCAGCAAACCAACCCACTTTGACAACTCTTTGGAACTTACCCCCGGTAATCGGACACTACAGATGTGGTGCCTGCACGGCGTGCGACACTACAATCCAGACTAAATCATTTGCCCATGGTGGCAGGACTTACAATTTAAAACATTACAAGAATTGTAACTCCAGTGGAGTAATTTACATCATTCGGTGCCCATGCAATCAATTATACGTAGGGCAAACTCAGCAGAAAATCAAAGCTAGAATTTCTTCACATTCCAGCAGATTGAGGTGTAAAGTGGCAGGGGCGCCCCTTGTTGAACACTGGGGGGTAGTGGGACACGTTGTAACAGACGTACGTTGGTTTGTCATTGAGAAAGTTTCTTTAGGCAGAAGAGGGGGCAACCTCCCCGCAGTACTAAACACACGAGAGTCCAAATGGATGTCCCTTCTGGACTCCATTAAGAATGGTTTGAACAAGCAAGATAGTAGTTTAGCTCAATTGGCAGCACTCGGCTAGCAGTAACTATTGGACAAAACTTTGATGAATGCTTCAAGTCAGACTCGTTACACTCTCATGTTGGAGAAGTGCACGAGCTCTCGCCATCTCTTTTTCATTGTTGACTGACCATGATTTGTTGATTAGGTCAAGGTTGTATAACGTTCATATAGATTACCTTTAACCACTGCATTTTTCTTCATACTGTATCTATGAACCATGCCATTATTGAACAACATTTAACAACATGCTTTTTCCATTTACGACCTTTTGTGATAAGAGTCGCATGGAACCGTGATATCTTGTCAGCAGAACGCAGCAATGTTGGAAGAAAATGGTTTTCAGCCTCTTGTACGAGAGCTGCACTATTTTGCGTGTTTTTGTGCCATTGTTCAATTATAGCCGCTATCGACACATTATAGTGGTTTTTTAGAGCCTTAAGTATGCCAATTCATAGCCGCCGACAACTTGTACCCGTTTCGATGAAGCCTAGCGGCTCCCGGAAGTAACTCTTCTATTTTGTCCGCACGGAGCTTTCATTTAGCTCCGCCCCAACCCCGCGGAGCTGACACTGTGGAGTTCGCGCTCGGGATTCTAGCCGCTGGCAGTTCTGGTGCCGTAGTTTGTAAGTACTTTTAAAGTTTACTGGGACTCCAACTCAGTAACTTGCTAACTTACAAGTCCCGCTTTCAGGTAAATTAGTCTTATGTTTTCATAGATCAAAAACCCGATCGTGTTGACGAAACCGACTCGAGGGTGCCTACGTTGCACATGGCTTTCCGGATTTCACGGACAGGCGCCGTATTTACATAACTGCCGCTGAACTCTCGAGCATAGAAGATTTAAAATCTTTGTAAGTAAGACTGATTTTCCCACTGAGATCGTTTATAATGTATAATTTCACTCCTGGCTGTTAAAACATCCCTTGTTCACCAGGTTGAAATATAACACCTTATCCTGACGTGAATGGTATTTTGGAACCACACTTCGTACAGTATCTGTCCATTTATAGACGATATCACGCACTTCAAATTGTGAGTACACACCTCCCTGCTACCTTCACAACTTGATGGTCATTTACCCACGCAATTGGTAATTATTATCCATTCTCTTTGATTAACCAGGGTTTATCAAGCATAGAAGCCGATTTGCATATTCACCACCATCTGATGGTCTTAATCACAGCAACCTATAGGTACTGTTTTTAAATTATAAATTCTCCATGTAGCCCAGATTAGATATAGTCTTTCTGATTATATTGTCAATCTTCAAGTTGTATTGGACTATGGGACCATTGACAAGGTGTAATTTTAGTTCAACTGTTGTCATCCTCTTTGGAGTTAACTATAGAATACAATAAGTAAGATCTTTCCAATTCTCACGTATTGTCGTTTCTCCTCTTTAGTTTAGCCTTCCATCCCAATCAGATTGACCACGACGTCAAGCGTGGCTCCTCTGTTCATGTACTGAATCCTTTTGGGTCTCCAACCATGGTAAAGCAGATTTAATTAAATGTATCTGTGTCTAACCTGTAGATAGGATGATGGTCTTCATCCTCACTATGAATTGTAGTTAAACACTTCTTTATATTCTTTCATACAGAATGGCCCCACCTTCCTTCCCCTATTTGACGTCCTGATGAAGACCCCGTGAAAGGACTCCAATTGGCCTATAGATAGGGGTCGAAACGTCGACTGTTCTCTCTTTATTTTGTCTTTCCGGCACACCCCTTAATGCTCTAATAATTAGATGTGACCGTTGAATTGCAATTTGTACATATGTTCTTTAATTTGTAGTCCTGATTTGGGACTTTTTGTATTCTGATCATTTTTGATAACTATCGTCAATTTGTATTGTTACCTCTTTATACTGTGTCATTACCCTTAAACACCTCCTCGAGCACTACCCCTCCCTCCTTCCTTCCTCCCCCCTTGGGGCCTTCAATTTACATGATTTTTGTATTGCATTTGATAACCACAACGTATTGGTCATTAAATAATATATGCCAATCTGAGATTTGCTTACATAAATTTTTTTTTTTTTTTTTTTTTTTGCTTTATTGATTTTTGAATAATTTTAGTGTATGTAACACACAATACACTTTTCCTTCCTACGGGGACCCCCCTTTATATTTGTTACTGATTGGGCCTCCTGGGCTACCAAATCTTTATATTCCGCTGTTTATAGCTGCAGTCTATGTCACACCTCTGTGGTCCTGCTATCACTTGCCTCCCTTTCCAACTTGCCTAGCTCCGCCTCAAGTGAGGCGACCTGTTTTTTCTTTTCGTTCCGCAAACCAGCAATGGCCGACAGTGCCTCTCCTCTGATCACGGTTTTAAATGCCTCCCACAGGGTGGCAGGGGAGTTAACTGATCCCTCATTATGTTCGAAATACTGGGTAATGGACTCGGTTAGCTTCTTCCTAATGTCTCCGTTTTTAAAATGCCAAGCATTTATTGGTGCGATGCAGCCCTCACGGTGGGTCCCGAATGTTATGTGAGTAAAGACCGGCGAGTGGTCCGATATGCCCCTTGTGAGGTGTGTGGCTTCTCGTACTGTTGTGTCAGGGCGTAGTAAAGTAAGGATGTAATCAAGGCGGGAGAAGGAATGGTGTGGCCCAGAAAAGAAAGTGAAGTGGCTATCTGTGGGGTGAAGCAGGCGCCATACGTCTGTAAGCCCGAAGGCATCAAGGAAGTCAGCAAGCCATTTCTGCCCCTGAGGTATATCTCTGGGAGGTCATCTGTCCATGGTCCCTGACACCACTGCGTTGTAGTCACCCCCCATAACTAGTTGACCGTCTGGGAGGGAAAGAAGCAGTGTGCCCAAGTCTGTGTAAGCCCGAGTTTGAAGGCCTGGTGGGACATATACTGAAAGTAGGTTCAGCGTGTCACCCTTCCGTCTTCCGGACACAGCTGCAAATCGACCCTGCGGATCTGACTCAGTATGTTCTATGTGAAGGGGTAATGTGCGACGCAACAGGATCCCCACACCCCTAGAGCAGGACGTGAAGCCTGAGTGGGCTGCAAGAGTGTAACCCCACCGGTTGAGGGCCTGACATGTGTTCCCCATAAGGTGCGTTTCTTGCAGCATGACCACGTCTGGCTGGTGTTGTTTGATGAATTGCAAGACTATGGTGCGTTTGAGTCTGTCACCCAACCCGTTAACATTCCAGCTCAGCACTTTAAAACTTTTCTCCCATCTCCTAGCCATAACCATTGCTGTGTGAGATCGCTTGTCCCCGTACACTGGCAGCTCCACAGACTCTATTCATGCGCACATTGCTTGACCGTAAAACTTTCCCAACTCCCCATCCCCCCCACCCCCCACTGGACAATAACATTTAGTACGAACGCTCATTTTTGATGCACACATGTGGCCCCCCCTCCCCATCCCATGACTACCCGTGTCATCTCAACCCCCCCCATATAACAGATCCCCCCACCCTGCTCCCTGCTCCGTGGGTTTCAAACTACCCACCACCCCAATTAGTATAGCGCCTGTCGCCCAACCTTGCCCGGAGAGTGAGACCTCCTCCAAGGAAACTCTATGTGGGAAACGAAGGCCGGCCCCGTCCCAGGCCGCCACACTCGCCGTGTCCCGGAAAATTGAAACCCTCAGTTCACAGAGCATTTAATGGCCGTCAGGAAGTCCCGGAGCCCCCGGGCAAACACATGTGCTACCCAGTCACAACGTCACAAAGATTAACAAAGGTTTGTTTTGTTTGTTATAAAGTATACGTTACTGTTCGATGGGTTCTGATGCGAGTGTGCACATCTCATCGCGCTGTGTTGTCTCGGGCTGAGTCCCAACGGGGGCTTTTCGACCTGGACCGCCAGGAACGTTGGCTTCACTCATCCCCTTCCGACAGCTCCTCAGCGGACCCCGGAGAGGGAGCCCCGGACTCCCGCCAATTGCCGCCATCTTGCCTCACATGCGCCGCCAGCTCCGCTGTGTCCAACCATTCCTGCACAGCTGTAGGCGACGTGAAGAAGAGGGATTTGCTACCAGCGATAATATTCAGCTTTGCTGGGAAAAACATCATATACTTTAGTCCACGTTCTCGGAGCGCCGCTTTCACCCCCTGGAAGGAGCGCCGTTCCTGCTGAACCTGAAGCGTGACGTCTGGGAAGAATCAGACTGTAGCCCCTTCATATTGCAGGTCTCCCTATTGTCTGGCGGCCTGGAGGATTGCATCCCGATCCAGATAGTTAAGTATTTTAGCAATAATTGTTCTCGGGGGGGCCCCTGGTTTGGGTTTCGGGATCGGGGCTCGGTGGGCCCGTTCGATTGTGAAGATCTTCGATAGTCTTCTTTTAGGCTTCAGGTGGCAGAAGACCAGATCTTCAAGGAAAAGCTCCATACAATCCCCTTCTAGTCCCTCCGGTACACCTACCACGCGTACGTTGCTCCTCTGAGCCCTCCCTTCCTGGTCCTCGAGCCTCAAAGCCATCTGTCGGTGTTGGTGGACGAGCTCGTTAACCCTGTTGTCCAGCCGTTTTCTGGAGACCTGTAGCGTCTTAATGTCCGCCTCGTTGGTCTTGGATCTGTCTGTGGTTTTCCCCAGATCTTATCCATCTTTGTTTCGAGGTTGGTGCCGAGGGTCTGGATTGCAGACATTATGGAGGTCAGGGAGGGTTCCGCCTGGGCCTTGCTATTCTTTGCTGCCCCATCGGTCTGTGGTTGCGGTGTGGGCACCGCGTATTTATCCAGTTTATTTGTCTGGGTCACTGTTCCCACTTTGGGCCTCATGGCTGACCAGGGCGCCCACAAGCCCGTTGGTGGTGCCGTCAGTCCGTAGCGGTAACAGCCCGTGGATCAGCACCGTTCAGAGTCCTGCACTGTAATATGGCCAGCAGCCGCCGTCGTCACAAAGCGTCCTTCTCAGGGTATCTCCCGTGGTTTGGGTCTGCCCACGTGTAGCCTGCGGCACCCAGCAAGCAGCAGTCGCATTCAACGGCGAAGCGCCCCCCGCACGGCACCCGCTTTCGCTACTTGTCCTGGTGGGTCCTCTGCGGCCCCAACCTCTGTCGAGGTGCAGCGCCGTGTACCAGGTCCGGCCGTCTCAGTGCTGGCTGTGAGGCAGGTATGGCCGACCCCACCTCAGGCTCGCCGTGGCCCTGCCCGTCCTATCTGCGCGCCTGGGCGGGCATGTTGTGGTGCAGTCTTCACTCACTCTGCAGTTCCCAGGGGCTATGCCGTAACAAGGCTCCTTGTCGACGCACCGGGACCACCACCGCTGTCCGCGCCCCGGGCCGGCGGCGCTCAAGGCTCCTCCAGGCCGCGGCCCCGGCACAGCGCGCCAAGCGTATCCACGCCTTCCACCGATTCAGCACCACCCAGGCCTCGCCTGCGCCGCAGGCCGCGAGCCCAGACCTCGAGTTGGGCAGCAGGAGGTATCAGGGCTCCAGGTCTCGATCCCCGGCCAGCCGCTGAAAACTCCGATCTCAGCGATGTGCGTCCCGTGGGTCCCCGGGCTCCGCTCCAAATGCCCAGGTGTAGCTCCACGCCTGAGGGAGCTGGGGCGCCGATGACAGTGCACTCCAGCTAGGATATTGGGCCGGATTCTGAGGGAACAACAGAGGTCCCGGCGGAGCTCGGGCTTTAGGCGGCCATTTTTCGATGGCGCCTGGCCACGCCCCCCATCAGGTCCTTTTTAGGAATGGCCGAGTACGATAGTTAATTCGTGCAACATTTCGCAACAAAGACCCACCACATGAGGAAGCTAACAAGAGAGAGCTCAGTGTTCTGCTGGACGGAAGAAGCACAAATGGAATTCGAGGGCATAAAGAAAGATGTGGTGAGAGCCATACCCCTGCAAGGATATGATCCTCATGGAAGAACAGTGCTCACAATGGACGCCAGCGGCAAAGGTTAGGGTGCGGTGTTAATGCAAGACCGGGGACAAGGAGTGATGGACACACTATGTTTTGCTTCTCGCACCTTGAGTGACACAGAAAGAAAATACAGTGTCATCGAAAAGGAGATGCTAGCTGTGGTGTGGGCAATGACCAGGTTCAGACAATTCCTGTGGGGTACGCGATTTCAGTTAAAGACAGATCATAAACCCCTGGTGAAGGTACTGACCTCCAGTGGGCACGCGAGTGCCACCCCCAGGATCTCTAAAATGACATTGAAGCTGCTAGAATTTAGATATGACGTGGAGTACATTCCTGGCAGTCGGAACAAAGTAGCAGACTATCTAAGCAGGGCGGTGGCCATGGAATCTGGAGGAGATGACCAGGCAGGTGGGGAAGAGATGGTGGCCCTGACGGATGACCAGGAAAAAGTCATCAGCAACCAGGAGTGGAAGGAAGCTTACAGCGAAGACCAAACGATACAGGAGGTGAAGAAATGCATAGTACAGGGATGGCCGGAGAAGAAACACACCAGTGATACCCTACGGATGTACTATGAGGTCAGAGAAGAGTTATCCATGGATGACCAAGGAGTGTTTGTGTTTAGGGGAGACAAGGTTATTCCCCCAGTTGGCATAGTCCCCAAGCTACTGGCCTTACTCCACGAAGGCCACTTAGGGATAGGCAAGCAAAATTGAGAACAAAAGAAGGGTACTGGGGGCCAGGCATGGACTTACGAGCAGAATGGTATGTCAGGGATTGCCCACAGTGCAAGGAGCAGATAAAACACTCAATCCATCGCGCCCGGCACTAGGAAGATTCGACCCCCCACAGAACCCATGGGAGGAGTTGTCCATAGACATTTTGGGCCCAATCTTAGATGGACAAGGAGTCCAAAAGTATGTGTGTGTCCTCATCGACAGGTACTCGAAATGGCCTGAAATGAAGGTGGAGGAAGTAATGGACACAGAGACCATCTTGAGGTTTTTGAGTGACACATTTGTGAGGGAGGGCATTCCCAAATCCATCCTGAGTGACAACGGCCCCCAGTTCACCTCAGACAAGTGGGCCAGCTTCATGGAAAGAAACGGCATCCTCTCCAAGCACACGTCGATCTATCACCCGGCAGGAAATGGACTAGTAGAACGGTTCAACTGTGTGGTGATGGGATCCGTACAAGCGGCGATATCCCATAACAAGGACTGGGAGAAAGAGATATGGCAAACACTTCACTGACTTACTGCTCTGAGGAGAGGCTCGTGTCACTGTTCTGCAGCTAATTCGAAGAGGAAAGGCGCTTTGTGAACCTGAGTGCCTGGAGCCCCGTAGCGCTAGTTGGTAGCGCTTTACACCACCTCTTGCGTTTCCCGCTTCGCGGGAAACGCTCGTAGCAGGGGGCCAGGCTGCAACGCAGGAGGCAGGAACTTCAACGCCCACTGGACACCTGGGCCAGGAGCACCTCCCCGCCACGCCCCCCTCAGCTGGGTGAAAATCGGCACCAGCGCGGGGGACTGTGGAACACTTCACTGACTTACTGCTCTGAGGAGAGGCTCGTGTCACCGTTCTGCAGCTAATTCAAAGAGGAAAGGCGCTTTGTGAACCTGAGTGCCTGGAGCCCCGTAGCGCTAGTTGGTAGCGCTTTACACCACCTCTCGCGTTTCCCGCTTCGCGGGAAACGCTCGTAGCAGGGGGCCAGGCTGCAACGCAGGAGGCAGGAACTTCAACGCCCACTGGACACCTGGGCCAGGAGCACCTCCCCGCCACGCCCCCCTCAGCTGGGTGAAAATCGGCACCAGCGCGGGGGACTGTGGAACACTTCACTGACTTACTGCTCTGAGGAGAGGCTCGTGTCACCGTTCTGCAGCTAATTCGAAGAGGAAAGGCGCTTTGTGAACCTGAGTGCCTGGAGCCCCGTAGCGCTAGTTGGTAGCGCTTTACACCACCTCTCGCGTTTCCCGCTTCGCGGGAAACGCTCGTAGCAGGGGGCCAGGCTGCAACGCAGGAGGCAGGAACTTCAACGCCCACTGGACACCTGGGCCAGGAGCACCTCCCCGCCACGCCCCCCTCAGCTGGGTGAAAATCGGCACCAGCGCGGGGGACTGTGGAACACTTCACTGACTTACTGCTCTGAGGAGAGGCTCGTGTCACCGTTCTGCAGCTAATTCGAAGAGGAAAGGCGCTTTGTGAACCTGAGTGCCTGGAGCCCCGTAGCGCTAGTTGGTAGCGCTTTACACCACCTCTCGCGTTTCCCGCTTCGCGGGAAACGCTCGTAGCAGGGGGCCAGGCTGCAACGCAGGAGGCAGGAACTTCAACGCCCACTGGACACCTGGGCCAGGAGCACCTCCCCGCCACGCCCCCCTCAGCTGGGTGAAAATCGGCACCAGCGCGGGGGACTGTGGAACACTTCACTGACTTACTGCTCTGAGGAGAGGCTCGTGTCACCATTCTGCAGCTAATTCGAAGAGGAAAGGCGCTTTGTGAACCTGAGTGCCTGGAGCCCCGTAGCGCTAGTTGGTAGCGCTTTACACCACCTCTCGCGTTTCCCGCTTCGCGGGAAACGCTCGTAGCAGGGGGCCAGGCTGCAACGCAGGAGGCAGGAACTTCAACGCCCACTGGACACCTGGGCCAGGAGCACCTCCCCGCCACGCCCCCCTCAGCTGGGTGAAAATCGGCACCAGCGCGGGGGACTGTGGAACACTTCACTGACTTACTGCTCTGAGGAGAGGCTCGTGTCACCGTTCTGCAGCTAATTCGAAGAGGAAAGGCGCTTTGTGAACCTGAGTGCCTGGAGCCCCGTAGCGCTAGTTGGTAGCGCTTTACACCACCTCTCGCGTTTCCCGCTTCGCGGGAAACGCTCGTAGCAGGGGGCCAGGCTGCAACGCAGGAGGCAGGAACTTCAACGCCCACTGGACACCTGGGCCAGGAGCACCTCCCCGCCACGCCCCCCTCAGCTGGGTGAAAATCGGCACCAGCGCGGGGGACTGTGGAACACTTCACTGACTTACTGCTCTGAGGAGAGGCTCGTGTCACCGTTCTGCAGCTAATTCGAAGAGGAAAGGCGCTTTGTGAACCTGAGTGCCTGGAGCCCCGTAGCGCTAGTTGGTAGCGCTTTACACCACCTCTCGCGTTTCCCGCTTCGCGGGAAACGCTCGTAGCAGGGGGCCAGGCTGCAACGCAGGAGGCAGGAACTTCAACGCCCACTGGACACCTGGGCCAGGAGCACCTCCCCGCCACGCCCCCCTCAGCTGGGTGAAAATCGGCACCAGCGCCGCGTACAGCGGGACGCGAGCGGGACGCCCGGACGAAGCCCGGACAAAGGGCGGGCCGTCTGAGGCCGTCCGAGGTTGTCCAAGGTTGGGTTGGGCCTGGTCTCTTGGCTCGCTGCCCTGGAGCTGTCGTTGCTGAGCTGCGAATATTGTCGACCAGCTTGTCCGTAAGTTACATTGACGCTGGTTGCTTATACAGTTCATTATGCCCCCTAAAAAGTTAACCGCGTCTACTAACACTATGGAAAATTATCTGGTGCAGGTAGTAGAAAAAATCAACCTTGATAGAAGAGCCTCTTTGGGAATAGACTCATCTGCTCAATCTCCATTTATTGATATCGAGGCTGATGACCCTTTTGGCCTTTTAATAAACAACAGCACTAATAGTGCCACTCCTGATTTGTTCCCAGATACTATTACTATACAGCCAAGTGGTACTGTTGCTGGAGTTGAAGATCTGAGTGCCAACGAGGTACTGGCTGATATTACTATTAGCCAGGATCAATCTATTTCTCCTCCAGCACTGGTTCTGGGTAAACGGGAGTGCCTTAGGTCAGCCAAGAACAGAGTAGCAAACCCCCCGAGGAAATACTCTGAGGAAGAGGAGCATGATCTGACTAGTGAAGCGTATATTACACTTTCGAACGCCCAATTTAATAAATTGTTAACCTTAATGGACTCAAAAATCAAAGGTGCGATGAAGCCCCTGGTTAGTAAAATAGACAAGCTAACTTCTGAGGTCAATCGTTTGGAAGGGCTACTACAAAAATCAATAGACGTGTCTGGGAAACTTCCAGAAAGTGTCTTTGCAAAGATAGAGGAATCTGTCAACAAATCAGTAATTGCAGCCATTGGTGGTCTCATCCCTGCCACTGCCCCGGTATCGACTACCCTAACGGCAAGGAATAACACTCTCCCAGGTGATTCTCATACTGCCTCGATCCCTGCTCCTGTTGTTGAAGACCCGTTTATTGAGAACGGGACTTTTGAACTTGTGGTTGAAGCTTCCCCATTGGTACTTGTCCTTGCCAATGTTCCAGCTCTGGCTCAAGGTGAGAGGGAAACAGCATCTTCTCTACGAAACAAATCTTTATCATGGTTAACCACCAACATGGTAATTACTCCTTGGGGAAAGCAGCAACTTTCTGAAGAGCTTGTCAAAGCACGAAGGGTTCAGTGGATAGGGGATAGGGTAAAAAAGTTTAAAGGGGAGTGTGTTGTTCTCCACTTCTCTGACCCTGGGGTCTTGCCCAACATCCTACCAAATATTTTACCACCTCAAAGGCGAACCACTTCAATTGTTCCTTTGACTTTGGACTTCTTCTACCCAAGAAAGGGAAGCGGACCAAACTCAAGTATTCTAAGAACTAAATGGAACATTGTGACTAAGAGGGGGAGGAAAGATGTTGCCTCAGTTGACTGGGGTCTGGGGCTAGAAAATCGATTTTCTTCATTATCCAATTTAAGTGACTGTGATTGACAACCACCTATTTGTAATGCTGTGTCTGCTCCTGCTTATGCCATAAGTTTATCAGGTTTAGTTTGTTATCCTATAACAACTAGCCCGTTGGGGCCTTTGATTGCTGATTTACCTGGGGCACCGAATGTTACGATTGTAGACCAGGGTATAGGGGGTAAGGCGTTAAACATGCATTCTACACACAATGGTATTCCTACGACACCAACTTCAGGGAATATCCTGTCATGGAATGTAGCAGGTATATCTTCTAAAATGGAAAGTGCAGACTGGTTTGAATTCATAAATAAGTACGACCTCTGTATTTTCCAAGAGACTTGGGCATGTGAGCCTACTTTTGCTTTGGGGTATCTAAACTTTCATGTTCCTGCCATCAAGGGCCCCAAAGGGCGGCCTATGGGGGGCCTTACCATATGGATTAGGCAGTCCTTAAAGATTGCTGTAAAAAGTGTGGAACTTGACCAAAAAGATATTCAGCTTATACGACTGACCAGTGATCTACCCCTCTCCATGGATGTATATAACATCTATGCCAGAGGTGGTAGTAAAGGTAGATCCGAGGTTCTTACGAGCCTTTCTAATATTCTTGAGATCGAATCTGTAGGAAAAAACATCTTAATTGCAGGTGATTTGAATCGGACATTTGAACCTCTAATCACTGGTGATTCTCCTCTGGGATCAGAGGAAGACAAACTTTGGGACATTCCCTCACTTGAGTCCCCCCCGATAACCAGATGGACAGCTGACATCTTAGGTTTAAATGCCATGTGCTTGGAGTATGGGTTACGTGCCCTGAACGGCCGAACCCAATCAGACCGTGTACCCGCCATGACATTTAATAATGGTCGAAGTAAAAGTCGTATTGACTATGTTATTTGCAGTATATCGCTATGGCCATCCCTTATTGATATGGTAGTCACTGCCAGAATAGAAAGTGACCATGACCCGCTATGCGTCTCGCATAACTGGTGGACATCTAATGTAAACCCCTCAACTAGTTGCCATTCATTGGTGCCGCCAATGATTACGCAATCCAATAATATGCGTAGGCTAAGATGGTCTGGTGTTAAGACGGACCAGCAGGCCCTGGAAAAGATAGGTGCAGCTGCAGACAAGGCCATTCGGGCACTGGAAAATATCACTGATCCAGCAAATGGACAAGATGAGGTTAAAAATGTTCATACGTCTCTTTTTGACGAAGTTAAAAAAATCTTTTTAAAACCCGCACGAAACATCAAGGCTTGTCCATTTAAAACAGCAAAGTGGTATAACCAAGATTGCAGGAAAGCAAGATCGAAATTAGGAGCTGCAATTAAAAATAATAATTTGACTGAGACTCGGTCTGCTAGGAAGCACTATAAAAATTGTATCGCCAGGGCAAAAAAAGATTGGGATGAAGATCATTGGCAGAAATTGAGAAGTGCTAGCGAAAGTAAAAACTCTAGACAATTCTGGCACATCGTCAAATGGGGTTATGATAGACCTCCAGAGCCTCCTAATAATAATGTCCCTCACGATGCCTGGGTTACGTTTTTTAAAGAGCAGTATTCATCTAGGGGTCAGCCTGCTAGTAATATTAACCCCAATTATCTGTTCGCAGACGAAGATGTTTTTATGTTGGGCGAAATCCTGTCTGCTTTGAAATCCGTCCATAGGGGCAGAGCCCCGGGTAATGATGGTGTTCCGGCAGATGTTTTCTTAGATGACACCGATAGGTGGAGTAAGTACATCTGCCTTTTATTAAACCTCTTAGCCAGAGGTGCTGAAATTCCGGTTTCTTGGAGGGGTGCCGTCATTATACCAGTATACAAAAAGGGGGATCGTGCACAACCCTGTAACTATCGCCCAATCAGCCTGATAGACACGGTCCAAAAGGTGGTAGGACGTGTTATCATCAACAATCTGCTTGATTGGGCTGAGGAGCAGAACATTTTATCCCCTTTTCAGGCGGGCTTTCGCAAAGCAACAAGCACTGTAGACCAGGTTTTTCGCTTCCAACTTATACAATGGCGGACAGTGGTACTGGGTGGATGCAGCCTGTATGCAGCTTTTGTTGACTTGCGGGCTGCATTCGACCTGGTGCCGAGGGCAAAATTGTGGGAGGTGCTGGCTGCCCTAGGGGTCCCGTTGATTATCTTAACTTTGATTATGAGACTCCATGAGGGCACTTATGCAAAGATTCAATGGGGGGGCTATGGTAATGACACTATTGACTTCCCTGTCGAGCGGGGGGTTCGGCAGGGTTGTTCAATGGCTCCAACACTGTTTACTCTTTTTATAAACGGAATTGTTCCCCTTATGCAAGCTGAGCCTGTAGATGCTCCCTCTCTTGCTGGTGCAAAAGTTCCAATTTTAATGTTCGCAGACGACACCCTAATTTTATCAAAATCCCCAAGTGGTCTGCAAAAGGCATTGATAATCTTTGACAAATTCTGTTGTGATCATGGTCTGGAGGTAAATGCAGCGAAAACAAAACTCATGGTTTTTAATCCCAGTAAGAAATTCAAACCCAAAATTACCTTGAGCGGGCGCTGCCTTGAAGTCGTGAACTCCTTTACTTATTTGGGGATACATATCTCAAATAATAACAGATGGAACCACCACTTAGATTTAGCTATATTAAGGCATAAACAGCTTGCTGGTACCATCATTAAAGAGCACGCGAAATCCTTAACTAAGCCAATCAAACCGCCACTGATCATATATGAGGCTAAAGCAATAGGGTCTGCACTATACGGGGCAGAACTGTGGGGGCAAGAGAACCTCCAGGAGTTACAGAGGTCAGAGAATAGTTTCCTCCGTAAACTAACTGGCACCCCACAGAGTACTCCCCTCTGTCCACTCAGATATGATCTTGGTAGAAAGGAAATTTCGGCAATGTGTAAACTTCGACCAATATTATATTGGCGTAGAATCTGGACCACCCCTGAATTGTCACAATATGCAGAAGGATTTGCTGATGTAATCAAGGCAGATCGATTTCATGAAATTAAATGGTTTAGATCTCTGAGAACTGCATTAAGTGAACTAGGGTTGAGTGAACTGTGGTCGGATCCAACCGGGTCTCCCTTCCCACCAAAGTTGTTTATAAAAAACCTTTACTGGGAACATGTTGCAAATAAGAGCCTTCTTAGTAATAGCAATGGGTCTATGACGACTGCCTTCCTCGAAGCTAAACTGTTTCCAATATTTGAGATGTACTGGGATATTATATCTAAATCCCTGGATAGGAAACTGTTTTTCCAACTGAGGGCTGGCTCTCTACCTCTTGGTAATTTAACATCTAAATGGAGAAATAGAGGTCCAGCAACTTGTTTAGCTTGTGGGGAAGGGAAAGAGACCCTGGGGCATTTCTTGTTTGTTTGTCAAGCATATTCTGTTCCGAGACGTGTCTGGTTGGCTCCCATGTGCAGAAATTTGGGTACTAAAAGCTCCATGGTAGCATTACGCATTATTAAAACTACCCCCTTAAACTGGATTATCATAGCGACTGCAAAGTATTTGGGGTGGGCGTGGGTAATTAGGCAGAGATTGCTAGTAGGGTGACTACTCTCTGCCTAGTTGTTCAGAGACTGCTAGTTTATCTATTCTCTGTTCCCATGCCTGGAGTCTATCTGTCGAAAACTTATTTAAATTAATTTTTAATCATGTATGTTTTTATAATATGAACTTTGCACCTTGATGTTTATAACTTGATGAAATCTGTTTTTAAAAAAGGAAAAACCCTCCTTTTTAACGTGTCTGTGCTTAAAGTCATGCTGACTCTGTAATTTAATTGTATTTTATTATGTGTTTGTTTGTCTGCTTTTATGAGTAATTACTCGAATAAAGCACTTTTGAATTGAATTGATATGGCAAATGGTATGGGCGTACAGAATCACCCCCACGGGGACAGGATATAGCCCCTTCCAAATCTTGAGAGGGCATGATCCCTTCACGAAGGACAATCGAGTGTGGAAGGAGAAAACCATAATGAGTAAGTGGTCCCCTGCGGTGGTTCAAGCGAACTTGGAGAAGGCACAGGCTGTATATGCAAAGCACTACAACAGGCGAAGAAACGCAAAGGATACTGGACTAGAAGAAGGCGAATGGGTGCGAGTCAAGTTGGCGACGATGCAAAGAAAGGGGGATAGCAAATACAGTAAAGCCCTGCAGGTTAAGAGGGTATATGACAGAGCGGCCCTGTTGAGTGACGGCAACGTGTGGTCCCAGGACCGCATGGCAAGATGCAACAAAGTACTGCAGTGGAGCCAAGGGGGACAAGATCTGGAAATGGCAAGGGAGCCCGAGGCAGGAGATGAACAACTCAACGAGGAGACGGACATGGGAAGTGGAGAAGTCAGTGAGGAGCAAGGTGACAGAGATAGCGCTGGAGCGGAGAAGGAGATGGACATGGGGAGACCGATGGGGAGCCAGGCTGCGCTCAGCAACAGAGGAGGCAGCGCAGAGACTCCTGGGAGAGGAGCCATGGCTACTCCGGTAAGACTGACCCGTAGGGGAAGAACCGTGATGAGACCAGCCAGGTTCCAAGACTTTGATATGAGCCACGGACTGTAAGTTAAAAGTTTCCACTGTTTGGAAAAAAAGGAGATATGTAGAGTAGCGCTCTAGTGTATGCACGTCGCGTCACGACGTGCTGGCGGCCATTTTAGGATGCGCGCGCAGCCTACTGTAAACGGCGCGAGTGTCGGAGCATGGACATTGCCGGCTCGGCGCTCTCTGGGGAATTACTTTATTAAACAGCGAGCCCCACTACTACAAGTGTCCTGTCTTAATTTACAGTGTAATAAGCATCATTACAACTAAAGCAATTAATACTTATGCCTGCAAATAAACAAGCCGTGAATGATTAGCCCGTATGTCCTACATTTATGAGCGTGTAAAAAATAAAAAACAAATATTAAATTATAGCAATTATGTATATGCTTTAACTAGTAAATAGTACCTACCTACTCTCATCTTAAATAAATCGCTTAGAATGATATCGTTGCAAAAATAAATAAAAAATCTGTCTGCGGGAAATATCCCGTTCCAAAATAATGCAAGAAGAGAAACATCAAGTGCCCAAGGTATGTCCTTGCAATTCTGAGACTAAATCAAAAGAAAAGCAAAATATTCTAAGATGATAATTCGAAAGAGCGATCCAAACATCTCCTTATAGTTTGTAAAAAACATAAAAAGCAAAGTATATTACCATAGTAATTTTTGGAGTTAGTAGTACTCCCGAACAAACTCACCTCTTTGATATCAAAATAAGCACATAGGTACATGAATAACCATAATATACTGTACTTTTGTGTAGTACAATGACTTCATTCTGACAAAAATGCTTGTCTACAGCTTTATTAAATTATTCTTATTGCCATTTTCTATGACTGCAACAAAATTTGGAAACAATTCATTCACTTATATTCGGTGGTCTCCTGTAGTGGTCTCTAACACCTGCACATCAAATGAACTGAATTTCAGCATTAGTTTGCATTAGGAATAGAATCTGTGTAGCATCAATTTTCTGAAGGAGCATGCATTAACCTCTTGACTGCTAGGGCTTCCCCTGTTCTATCTTTTTCAGTATTTGGAGGTAGCCCAACTTTAAATCTCCATAACTTTGTTCCACAAATGTTATCCACACTAAGGGCCTGATTACAATACGGAGCAGTCCGACCACATCACCATCAGGCGGTTGGATTCCCTTCTGACCGACCCACTAGGATGGAGTTGGTCGGAAATAAATACAACCAGACATTCGACTGGCTTCCGACAGGCTTGGAGAGCCTGTCCGTCAGTCGGAATGCTTTCAGTAATCTCAAGGGCAGCTTTTTCCACCCAAAGAATTACGATGTCTGATTCTAACGGCCCTTCTTTGCCGGCCTTTCTGACACAGAAAGGCTGTCAGAAATAGACTTTGGGGGGCCCCATCAGGGTCCCAATGAGTGCAAGGCCTCCGGATGGCAGCTGAAGGGGCACCCCCTGTTGATCCCTGCACCCATGGCAGGCACCTTGAGGTGCAGGGATAAACTGCACCTCTTCATTTTACAATGAAAGCATGCATTCCAGTCTGAATGCATGCTCCCATTGTAAAGAATAGAAGTGCAACCGAAATGTGTTTGGTCACATCCTGCTTGCTGGGTTGGGACCGCCGACAGGAGGTAGGTCCGTCCCAGTCCTAAATCGAAGTCAGAAAGACTAGGGTCTTGCACAATGATTTTTTTATACGTAATTTTGCAGCCTTGAGGAAGCCCAGGAGGGCGAAACATGCGTCGGCTGCCTGTGTTTCAAGAAATAAAAAGTGATTTTGAGATAGTACTTCAGTTGCGGATCATTTACTGTGGACTGTGTGTGCTGAATAGCATATATGGAATTTGACTTATGAACTTGGATGTTTTTGTAGATGGTGCATAATGCACCAAGAAGTAGAGTAACTTTATTTCGGTGTGCTCTGGTGTCTTTGCTATAATATTGTATCTGGACTACATTTGTAGGTCTAGTAGTTTAATACTCAAGGTGGGTGAGTATTTGGCACCTAGGGAGCACCCAATACAAAATGAAAGTAATTTGTGGTTGCTTATACTACTAACACATACTTGTAGATGTGTAGGTCAAGAAAGCATATCCACCATTTGCTCTTTGATCAAGGCTGAGGTAGTGCAGATACTAGAATTGGAGTAATGGTGCTGGTTCCCAAATCTAACGCCCAGCTGAGAAAGAAGGAGTTGAGGTTCTTTGTGGACTACAGAGTACTAAATGCAGTCACTAAGACTGATGTTCACCCTATACCTAGAGCTGATATGGTCATTGATAGGTTAGGGGATCACTTAAGCCACCTGAAGGAAATGCTCCAGAACCTATAGAAGGCAGGCCTGAATATTAAGGCCATTACGTGTCAAATAGAGCTCATGTTGTTGTGTACCTGGGCCACCTTAGGGTGGGGGGGTGGTGGGGGACATGTGCAATCTCTCCAGGCCAAAATCCAATTTTATGGTATTGGACAGCTTCTTCCACCCAAGCACAGGTCAGGGCATTCCATGGTCTGCCTGGGTATTATTGAAGGTTCGTTCAGAACTCTGGGACCATTGTGGGTCCCCTGATAGAACTCCCTTCTAAAAAGTGGCCTAAGAAAGTTATGTGGACCCTATAGTGTCAGATATCCTTTGACACTCAGGACGATACTATGTGTTAAGCATCAGAGTTGCTTGCCCCTGACTACACAAAAGAATTTGTGGTTCAGACAGAAGTTTCAGAGCAAGGGATTGGGGCAGTATTGGCACAAGTAATTGAGGAGGACCTTGATCAGTCAGTTGCCTTCATTAGCAGGTGACTTCTCCCCAAAGAGCAAAGGCGGAGTGCCATTGAGAAGGAAGCCTTTGCTGTGTTTTGGTCTCTGAAAAAGCTGAGGCCATACCTCTTCAGAAACTCACTTTTGTGTGAAAACTGACCACAGACCACTTAGATGGCTCTTGCAGATGAGGGGGGAGAGATTCCAAAGCTTTTGAGGTGGTCCATTTCTCTAGAGAGATTATACTTGAAACGTAGACCGGGGACTGCCCATGCTCATGCGGAAAGACCTTCCCGGGTTTTCCATTTAGCTGATGAGGGCTACCATGGTGTAGGTTAGTTACCCACCACCTTTCATTTGGTAGGGGGCCATGTGAGAAAGTCATACTTTTTGGCCATGTTCACTCCCATTTTTAGGGCTCGGCCTACGTCAACCCTGAGTCAGCAGGGGAGGCGGAGCTCCGAGCTCTTATGTTATAAAAAAAAAAAAAGTTTCTTTAGGGGTCCGGGCTGCAACATTCTTTAGTGCGCGCGCGTTTTTATGTCATCTGCCTAGTGATTCGTCTTCGCTGTGCTGTCTATTTAGTAGCCTTGACGTGATAGGCTATATTTACTTTTCGTCCGCCATTTTTTTCATTTTCATGGCATTTTCTGTGTGGTTACGTGCACAGCAGACTTATTAATCTTAATTACGAGCTGTCAGAGTGCCCGTGTAATGCAATCCAGATGGTCTGAGCGGTGCAAGTGCTTCCAGACTAGGAGCAGGGTAGATCCGCGAAGATGAGAAACACTGAGCGCGAGACGGGCGCGAGAGGTGCACCCCGGGCCGTCTCAGCAGGAGGCTTTCACAGGAGCATATTTTTGTGCGACGGGTTCGATTCCCCGCCTGGCACACCACAGCTCCTCGCGCCCCATGCGTGCACGCAACGTTGCACATCCTAATTAGCAGCGCTTGTGAGCAGAGCTCGCTCGCATCCCAAGAAACTCGAAAGTCATCACTTTGGGATTTGGGATTTCCTGGCACGAAGCAAATTGCCACCGATGGAGCGGCTGCTGGAGGTTGCCAGCACCAAGGGGCCCTTTGTGCGTGGTAAGCAGCTCTCTGGTCTGCATGAATGGGCTCAGCCGAGCATGGCGCTGGCAGAACACCCCGGTGGTCGTCTCGTGGAGATAGGAGCCGCAGGTGAAGTGTTTTGGAGATTTACACATTTCACAGAGAAATGATTTACTTGTTGGTATTCTGCCCGTGTAGTTAGGAAATCGTGCTTTTGCCATTGTGTCTCAGAAAGAGGGCCGCTCTTGAACTTTTGAACTCCTGATTCACAATTTCGTCGGGAACCTGATTGATTCCGAAGTGATTGCACATCTGAAACTTCAATTTCAGCTGTGTGTGAAATAGTTTCCCACCGTTTTCACCCCAACACAGTGGGTCCCTGAAAGCATCCCATTTTAAAAATAGATTTTCTCAGATTGACAGGGAACAAAGAGGTTCCTGGGATTTTGTCTCGCGTGTGTCAAGTCAAGACATTGTGTTGGAAAGCGCTGTTACTCGGTACCACACAACAATGTGAGTGCAGAGTGAGTGTGCAGAGTAGTGAGTAGTGAGTGCAGAGTGAGTGTGCAGAGTAGTGAGTAGTGAGTGCAGAGTAGTGATTGCAAAGTAGTGAGTAGTGAGTGCAGAGTAGTGAGTGCAGAGTAGTGAGTAGTGAGTGCAGAGTAGTGAGTAGTGAGTGCAGAGTAGTGAGTAGAGTAGTGAGTAGTGAGTAGAGTAGTGAGTAGAGTAGTGAGTAGAGTAGTGTGTAGTGTGTAGAGTAGTGAGTAGAAAGTAGTGAGGTGAGTAGAGTAGTGAGTAGAGAGTAGTGAGTAGTGAGTAGAGTAGTGAGTAGTGAGCAGAATAGTGAGTAGTGAGTGCAGAGTAGTGAGTAGTGAGTAGAGAAGTGAGTAGTGAGTAGAGTAGTGAGTAGAGTAGTGAGTAGAGTAGTGAGGTGAGTAGTGAGTAGTGAGTGCAGAGTAGTGAGTAGTGAGTAGAGTAGTGAGTAGTGAGTAGAGTAGTGAGTAGTGAGTAGAGTAGTGAGGTGAGTAGAGTAGTGAGTAAAGTAGTGAGTGCAGAGTAGTGAGTAGTGAGTAGAGTAGTGAGTAGTGAGTAGAGTAGTGAGTAGAAAGTAGTGAGTAGAGTAGTGAGTAGAGTAGTGAGTGGAGAGTAGTGAGTAGTGAGTAGAGTAGTGAGTAGTGAGCAGAGTAGTGAGTGCAGAGTAGTGAGTGCAGAGTAGTGAGTAGTGAGTGCAGAGTAGTGAGTAGTGAGTAGAGTAGTGAGTAGTGAGTGGAGTAGTGAGTAGAGTAGTGAGTAGAGTAGTGAGTAGTGAGTAGAGTAGTGAGTAGTGAGTAGAAAGTAGTGAGGTGAGTAGAGTAGTGAGTGGAGAGTAGTGAGTAGTGAGTAGAGTAGTGAGTAGTGAGCAGAATAGTGAGTAGTGAGTGCAGAGTAGTGAGTAGAGTAGTGAGTAGAGTAGTAGGTAGAGTAGTGAGGTGAGTAGTGAGTAGTGAGTGCAGAGTAGTGAGTAGTGAGTAGAGTAGTGAGTAGTGAGTAGAGTAGTGAGTAGAGTAGTGAGGTGAGTAGAGTAGTGAGTAAAGTAGTGAGTGCAGAGTAGTGAGTAGTGAGTAGAGTAGTGAGTAGTGAGTAGAGTAGTGAGTAGAGAGTAGAGTAGTGAATAGTGAGTAGAGTAGTGAGTAGTGAGTAGAGAGTTGAGAGTAGTGAGTAGTGAGCAGAGTAGTGAGTGCAGAGTAGTAAGTAGTGAGTGCAGAGTAGTGAGTAGTGAGTAGAGAGGAGAGTAGTGAGTAGAGTAGTGAGTAGAGTAGTGAGTTGAGTAGTGAGTAGTGAGTGCAGAGTAGTGAGTAGTGAGTAGAGTAGTGAGTAGTGAGTAGAGTAGTGAGTAAAGTAGTGAGTAGTGAGTGCAGAGTAGTGAGTAGAGTAGTGAGTAGAGTAGTGAGTAGTGAGTAGAGTAGTGAGTGCAGAGTAGTGAGTAGAGCAGTGAGTAGTGAGTAGAGTAGTGAGTAAAGTAGTGAGTAGTGAGTGCAGAGTAGTGAGTAGAGTAGTGAGTAGAGTAGTGAGGTGAGTAGTGAGTAGTGAGTAGAGTAGTGAGTAGAGTAGTGAGTAGAGTAGTGAGTAGAGTAGTGAGGTGAGTAGAGTAGAGAGTAAAGTAGTGAGTGCAGAGTAGTGAGTAGAGAAGTGAGTAGTGAGTAGAGTAGTGAGTAGTGAGTAGAGTAGTGAGTAGTATAGTGAGTAGAGTAGTGAGTAGTGAGTAGAAAGTAGTGAGTAGAGTAGTGAGTGCAGAGTAGTGAGTAGTGAGTAGAGTAGTGAGTAGTGAGTGCAGAGTAGTGAGTAGTGAGTGCAGAGTAGTGAGTAGTGAGTAGAGTAGTGAGTGCAGAGTAGTGAGTAGAGTAGTGAGTAGTGAGTAGAGTAGTGAGTAGTGAGTTGAGTAGTGAGTAGTGAGTAGAGTAGTGAGTAGAGTAGTGAGTAGAGTAGTGAGTAGTGAGTAGAGTAGTGAGTAGAGTAGTGAGTAGTGAGTTCAGAGTAGTCAGTGCAGAGTAGTGAGTAGAGTAGTGAGTAGAGTAGTGAGGTGAGTAGTGAGTAGAGTAGTGAGTAGAAAGTAGTGAGGTGAGTAGAGTAGTGAGTGGAGAGTAGTGAGTAGTGAGTAGAGTAGTGAGTAGTGAGCAGAATAGTGAGTAGTGAGTAGAGTAGTGAGTAGAGTAGTGAGTAGTGAGTAGAGTAGTGAGTAGTGAGTAGTGAGTAGAGTAGTGAGTAGAGTAGTGAGTAGAGTAGTGAGTAGTGAGTAGAGTAGTGAGGTGAGTAGTGAGTGCAGAGTAGTAAGTAGTGAGTAGAGTAGTGAGTAGTGAGTAGAGTAGTGAGTAGAGTAGTGAGTAGTGAGTAGAGTAGTGAGGTGAGTAGTGAGTAGTGAGTGCAGAGTAGTGAGTAGTGAGTAGAGTAGTGAGTAGTGAGTAGAGTAGTGAGTAGAGTAGTGAGGTGAGTAGAGTAGTGAGTAAAGTAGTGAGTGCAGAGTAGTGAGTAGTGAGTAGAGTAGTGAGTAGTAAGTAGAGTAGTGGTTAGAAAGTAGTGAGTAGAGTAGTGAGTAGTGAGTAGAGTAGTGAGTGGAGAGTAGTGAGTAGTGAGTAGAGTAGTGAGTGCAGAGTAGTGAGTGCAGAGTAGTGAGTAGTGAGTGCAGAGTAGTGAGTAGAGTAGTGAGTATTGAGTAGAGTAGTGAGTAGAGTAGTGAGTAGAGTAGTGAGTAGTAGTGAGTAGTGAGTAGAGTAGTGAGTAGAGTAGTGAGTAGTGAGTAGAGTAGTGAGTAGAGTAGTGAGTAAAGTAGTGAGTAGTGAGTGCAGAGTAGTGAGTAGAGTAGTGAGTAGAGTAGTGAGTAGTGAGTAGAGTAGTGAGTGCAGAGTAGTGAGTGCAGAGTAGTGAGTAGTGAGTAGAGTAGTGAGTAGTGAGTAGAGAAGTGAGTAGAGTAGTGAGTAGAGTAGTGAGTGCAGAGTAGTGAGTAGAGTAGTGAGTCGTGAGTAGAGTAGTGAGGTGAGCAGTGAGTAGTGAGTGCAGAGTAGTGAGTAGAGTAGTGAGTAGTGAGTAGAGTAGTGAGTAGAGTAGTGAGGTGAGTAGAGTAGAGAGTAAAGTAGTGAGTGCAGAGTAGTGAGTAGAGAAGTGAGTAGTGAGTAGTGAGTAGATTAGTGAGTAGTGAGTAGAGTAGTGAGTAGTGAGTAGAGTAGTGAGTAGAAAGTAGTGAGTAAAGTAGTGAGTAGTGAGTGCAGAGTAGTGAGTAGTGAGTAGAGTAGAGAGTAGTGAGTGCAGAGTAGTGAGTGCAGAGTAGTGAGTAGTGAGTAGAGTAGTGAGTAGTGAGTAGAGTAGTGAGTAGAGTAGTGAGTAGAGTAGTGAGTAGTGAGTAGAAAGTAGTGAGTAGAGTAGTGAGTAGAGTAGTGAGTAGTGAGTAGAAAGTAGTGAGTAGAGTAGTGAGTGCAGAGTAGTGAGTAGTGAGTAGAGTAGTGAGTAGTGAGTGCAGAGTAGTGAGTAGTGAGTAGAGTAGTGAGTAGTGAGTGCAGAGTAGTGAGTAGTGAGTAGAGTAGTGAGTAGTAAGTAGAGTAGTGAGTAGTGAGTAGAGTAGTGAGTAGAGTAGTGAGTAGAGTAGTGAGTAGTGAGTAGAAAGTAGTGAGTAGAGTAGTGAGTGCAGAGTAGTCAGTAGTGAGTAGAGTAGTGAGTAGTGAGTAGAGTAGTGAGTAGTGAGTAGAGTAGTGAGTAGTGAGTAGAGTAGTGAGTAGAGTAGTGAGTAGTGAGTAGAAAGTAGTGAGTAGAGTAGTGAGTAGAGTAGTGAGTAGTGAGTAGAAAGTAGTGAGTAGAGTAGTGAGTGCAGAGTAGTGAGTAGTGAGTAGAGTAGTGAGTAGTGAGTGCAGAGTAGTGAGTAGTGAGTAGAGTAGTGAGTAGTGAGTGCAGAGTAGTGAGTAGTGAGTAGAGTAGTGAGTAGTAAGTAGAGTAGTGAGTAGTGAGTAGAGTAGTGAGTAGAGTAGTGAGTAGAGTAGTGAGTAGTGAGTAGAAAGTAGTGAGTAGAGTAGTGAGTGCAGAGTAGTCAGTAGTGAGTAGAGTAGTGAGTAGTGAGTAGAGTAGTGAGTAGTGAGTGCAGAGTAGTGAGTAGAGTAGTGAATAGAGTAGTGAGGTGAGTAGAGTAGTGAGTAAAGTAGTGAGTGCAGAGTAGTGAGTAGAGTAGTGAGTAGTGTAGTGAGTAGTGAGTGCAGAGTAGTGAGTAGTGAGTGCAGAGTAGTGAGTAGTGAGTAGAGTAGTGAGTAGAGTAGGGAGTGCAGAGTAGTGAGTAGTGAGTGCAGAGTAGTGAGTAGTGAGTAGAGTAGTGAGTAGAGTAGTGAGTAGTGAGTGCAGAGTAGTGAGTGCAGAGTAGTGAGTGCAGAGTAGTGAGTGCAGAGTAGTGGGTAGTGAGTGCAGAGTAGTGAGTAGAGTAGTGAGTAGTGAGTGCAGAGTAGTGAGTAGTGAGTAGAGTAGTGAGTAGAGTAGTGAGTAGAGTAGTGAGTGCAGATTAGTGAGTGCAGAGTAGTGAGTAATGAGTAGAGTAGTGAGTAGTGAGTGCAGAGTAGTGAGTAGTGAGTAGTGAGTGCAGAGTAGTGAGTAGAGTAGTGAGTAGTGAGGAGAGTAGTGAGTAGTGAGTAGAGTAGTGAGTAGTGAGTAGAGTAGTGAGTAGAAAGTAGTGAGGTGAGATGAGTAGTGAGTGGTGAGTAGTGAGTAGAGTAGTGAGTAAAGTAGTGAGTGCAGAGTAGTGAGTAGAGAAGTGAGTAGTGAGTAGTGAGTAGAGTAGTGAGTAGTGAGTAGTGAGTAGAGTAGTGAGTAGAGTAGTGAGTAGAGTAGTGAGTGCAGATTAGTGAGTGTAGAGTAGTGAGTAATGAGTAGAGTAGTGAATAGTGAGTGCAGAGTAGTGAGCAGTGAGTAGTGAGTGCAGAGTAGTGAGTAGTGAGTAGAGTAGTGAGTAGTGAGTAGAGTAGTGAGTAGAAAGTAGTGAGGTGAGTAGAGTAGTGAGTGGTGAGTAGTGAGTAGAGTAGTGAGTAAAGTAGTGAGTGCAGAGTAGCGAGTAGAGAAGTGAGTAGTGAGTAGTGAGTAGAGTAGTGAGTAGAGTAGTGAGTAGTGAGTGCAGAGTAGTGAGTAGTGAGTAGAGTAGTGAGTAGTGAGTAGAGTAGTGAGTAGAGTAGTGAGTAGAGTAGTGAGTAGAGTAGTGAGTAGTGAGTGCAGAGTAGTGAGTAGTGAGTAGAGTAGTGAGTAGTGAGTAGAGTAGTGAGGTGAGTAGTGAGTGCAGAGTAGTGAGTAGTGAGTAGAGTAGTGAGTAGAGTAGTGAGTAGAGTAGAGTAGTGAGTAAAGTAGTGAGTGCAGAGGAGTGAGTAGTGAGTAGAGTAGTGAGTAGTGAGTAGAGTAGTGAGTAGTGAGTAGAGTAGTGAGTAGTGAGTAGAGTAGTGAGTAGAAAGTAGTGAGTAGAGTAGTGAGTAGTGAGTAGAGTAGTGAGTGGAGAGTAGTGAGTAGAGTAGTGAGTAGTGAGCAGAGTAGTGAGTAGTGAATGCAGAGTAGTGAGTAGTGAGTGCAGAGTAGTGAGTAGTGAGTAGAGTAGTGAGTAGTGAGTAGAGTAGTGAGTAGAGTAGTGAGTAGAGTAGTGAGTAGAGTTGTGAGTAGTGAGTGCAGAGTAGTGAGTAGTGAGTAGAGTAGTGAGTAGCGTAGTGAGTATTGAGTGCAGAGTAGTGAGTAGAGTCGTGAGTAGAGTAGTGAGTAGTGAGTGCAGAGTAGTGAGTAGAGTAGTGAGTAGAGTAGAGTAGTGAGTAGGACATCACAGGCAGCAGCTGTGCAAGCTTCTTACACTCACAAGGAGACCACAGGCAGCTGAGGTGCAATCTTCTCCCACTCACAAGAACGACATCACAGGCAGCAGCAGTGCAAGCTTCTTACACTCACAAGTAGACCACAGGCAGCAGAGGTGCAAGCTTCTCACACTCACAAGAAGGACATCACAGGCAGTAACGGTGCAATATTCTCACACTCACAAGGAGATCAATGGCAGTACACACCACATGAACACACTCCATAACACATAGTAACAATACATTGGCATTTACAATGCCATTAGCTCAAACTCAAATAAATCCGAGCCCGATTGCATTTCTAATGCTTGTTGACTGATGCTGGTGGTAACTGACTCTGACTGTACTCTGGGCTCTGCTAACCAGGCTAATAAGAGCCAATGCCCTGATAAAAAAGGGTATATGGTAATTAGGTAAAATTAAAATTGCAATGACAGACCTTGTAAGTCACTAGTATATGTAAGGGGGATTCAAAACTACCTACAAGTCTTTGGTATATAATAGGGCATGTGGGGTTAAGAGGACCAGTAGATTTTCTGCACTGGAGTCTTCACTGCTGTGTGCCTACTATCATTTTTAAAGGCGCCCGTGCTCTGCAGATTGTCAGTAAAAGTAAATTACATGCAAATTCAACTTTGGTGGTACCGGTACTTTGAAGTGGTAATCTAGCGTATTTTTACATATGTCACCCCTAGGTTCTCCCCTCAGTGCTCCAGGGGTGGGGAGCCTTATATCTATAAGCACGGACCTTATAAAATGTGAGAGAAAAGCTGCCAATTTCGTTTCTCCCCATTGTAGATTATGAATTCCATAGGCAAACATTGGAATATGTTATTTAATTATAAATATTGCTAGGAAGGAGCCAACAAATGTAGCTCAGAGCCTTAAAAGATTGCCATTGATAAATCCAATAACTTGCCGCTGTCCATTTTCTCATAACTAATACAGAAAATAAGTTATAGGACTATATTTTCTGTAATCCAAAATCCAGACTTCACATAGTCTCACCCGATTGGTCAGCCTTAACAGGCTTAGCCAAGCTGCATTGATGAGTTGATTAATGGCCACATAGAGGAGAGGTTATCTGATGGGGAGAACTCTGCAGCTGCACAGTATGGATCAGAAAGGGGCTGGGTAAATCAATCCGGGCTTCAAATCGAGAGCAGGACAGCAAGAAATGCCAGGCCTACCACTCCCTCTTCCTGAAACCAAAACTAGATGGCAAGCCCTGGAGTGGATTTGCAGGAGGTGAAGGGGGTGTCAAGGAAAAAGAGCTACCCCAGTGGGTTTGTTTAGCCAGCTCTTACTCTAAAGAAGAGAAAATCTCCATTTTGGATTTTAAAGTGCAGTGCTTTGTGGGACAAGAACATGTCACACTTTGGAAGAAGCTGTCATGGTTCTGGGTGGCACCCTGTACCCCCCTGCATGTTGCCTCCCAGACCAATGAATAAATATGTGAGAGTTGCAGAACAACTCAGGTCTGAATTTGATTTTCCTGCCTGAAACTACATGAATAATGATTGCCCTGTTGGAAACCTGGTCTGCACCACACAGGATTGTTCCCTGAAGGACTGCTCCTGTTTCACACTTGAAACTGTAGCCAATAGGACTTTACTGTACTTCAAAAAGGATTAAGGAGTGGACTCCCTGAAAGCAACAGGTTAACAGAGTTGCCCTGCACCATCTCCCTCAAGACATCCTCAACCTGGTGTAAGTCCATTGGTCTTTTAAGGATTTCACCAGGTGCATTGTGGGAACTGTAGTCCCAACTTCCAAGGACCATCTCAGAGCTTCTAGAATCTTGGATTTGTGTTTTGGACACTTTGAATCCTACAACGGAACTTCAGAAAGAAGTTTCAGAAGTTTGGAGGTACTTTTGAAAAAAATGTCATAAGTGGACCGGAATGACATCGATAGTCAAGTCAGTTACCTTCAACCGCGACCCAGCCTGAATTTCAGGTTCGTCCCACTGAAAGCTTTGGAGCTCCAGGATTTGACCAGGGCTTTGTGGAAAAGCAGTCTGATGATATTCCATCGAAATCAGCCTGCTGCTGGGAACCGCACGAAGTCGAGAGGATAGCCTCCAGAAAAGTTTCTAAATCCATAGTTAAAATTTTGACTGAGGCCTCCTGATTGGTGTATCCGACCACGGTTCCATCGCAGTTGGCCTCAAACATTGGCTCAGTCCCAGTAAAGTGCAACCAGATGTCCCAGGTTAACGCTATATGTGGTTAATCTTTCAAAATTCATATCTGCGGTTCCCTACATTGGATGTATGTCATTTTGATGTCAGTTTAAAGATACAAATATTACCTATGTTTATAAATTGGTGTGGGATTTTTATTGTGTGTTGTGTCTTACTTTGTTAATGTATTGATGTATTTAAATGCTTTACATGCCTGTCTCCTGAGTTAAGCCTGCCTCCAGACAGCCAGCAACCAAGGGTTAAGCCAAGGGCTAATGTTTTGAGACCTTGTCTGGGCCACATATTTTGTGGGAGACCTTATTGTTAGTGGTAACCCATCCTCCAAAATGTTCAAAGGTTCTAGAAGACAGGAACTCCTGGCCAATCATAGGGTGCTACATCACCCCTCCACCCATGCCCAAACCCTCATGCACAGCATGTTGGGACAATCCTATCCAGAAGTCACTAGTCACATCTCCTCTAGGGGCTTAAGCTTCACCCCTCCTGACATCACTGACAAGGCCTTCCACCCAAAACTTCATGTATTGGCTCCAGTTGTCTAGGCTTCTTCCTTTGTTCAGTTGGCCCGGGCTGTCCCAAGCTGTGGTACAATGGACAGCTAATTATCAGAAGCAGATTTTGTTTCACACTCCTTCCTTCTCTGGAACTGAGGTAAACACTGTTAGTTACTTCTTTTGTGAGGTGAGGCCTTCACTCCCTCTACTAAGAGCAATGTATTTTACTTAGCCCAACAGGGTGACAAAATGGTAAAATGGCAAAATGCCTGGCTCTGATCCGGAGCAGAACCAGAGAAATATATACATTCTGGATGACCCATAGGGTGTACAAATATCTGCTTGGGACTTCCATACTCAATATTTGGCACACACACTTTTTACCCTGGTTTGATATCTTGCCGGACTTTATACGCAAAAGGAAAGCATAACTGCACTCCAGGGCATATAATAAAGTGTCACTGCAGACAAAATAGTAAACCATAATGACTTCATCTATGAGTGCCCGATAATATTATAAGGCCTACCCCAGGTCAAAATAATAACCATGCAGCATTCCCTCTGCGTAAGGCGCAGTTACTGTGCTGTACCCAGTGGTAATGTGCAT